>NC_061107.1:141785775-141843275 GCF_015104395.2 Macrobrachium nipponense
GACTTTTCATTTTCCTAGGTGGAATACAATTGAATAATGATCTTTGCGTCTAAGAAAATTACCAGTAATATATATTTATACATACCATTGTCCCCCCCCCCCACGTATTCCCGGGGGATACGTACCAGACCTCTGCGAATAGTTGAAACCCCAATAAAAGCACTTAAAACTGCCTATTTTGTTAGTTAAAACTCAGGAAAACCCTCTAAAAATGCTTATACCCTGGTTTTTTAATAGTTTTATCACAAAAAGTGAATTTTCTGATGAAATGGATAAAAAAAACCCCAGGAATTTGTGGATATTTCTCTTAGAAAAATGCTGCAAATATGCGAATTTCCCGCGAATAATGGGTAGATATGGTCCTAAAAGGAAATCCACGAATATGAGAGTCTGCGAATGCTGAGAATGCGAATACGTGAGTGCGTGAATGCCACAAACGCAAATACAGAGGGTCCACTTTATATATTACATATATGGGCACAGGTATCATCCCTCAAGCTAACAGTTAAAATCTGCCAATATGCTTAGACTGCTATTTTGATAGTTCAAACACAAAAAAAACTTCTAAAAATGCTTGCACCTGAGTATTTTAAAAGTTTTATCACAAAAAGTGCATTTAGTCATAAAAATATGAAAATATAGTAATTTATGAATATATTTCTTAGTGAAAAATACTGTGAAAAGGTGAATTTTCCTTGAATAATTTTGTACATATGTTTCATAGAAAAATCCAACGACTCCACAAATTGTGTGCCCACGAAAAGCAAATCGGGGTCAACTGCATATATCGTATACATATATAGTGAAACCTTGGTTTTCGTACATAATCCATTCTGGAATCTCCACAAAATCCTAAACATACAAAAACAAAAAACATTAATTTTCAATAAGGAATAATGTACAAAACACAATTAATGCATTCTAGAACCCTACAAATATTTACAAAGATACATTTTATAGGTAATAAACACAGTTTTACATACAGAAAACAATGAGAAATATAAATATAAATGACTAATGAAATGAATAAATGAACATTTAACACCACTTACCTTTATGGAAAATACTTGTCAGCGTATGGAAGATGGGGAGAGGAGGAGGAGGAGGAGGAGAGGTTATTGTTTGGAAGGGGAATTTCTTCCAGGACTCCAGTAGCAAGGACGTATTGGGGGTTACAGTGGTCCCCCGTATTTGCGGGGATGTGTACCAGACCCCCCCCCCCCAACAAATAGTCAGAATCTGCAAATAATTGGAACTCTTATATAAAAAAGCTGAAAACAGCCTATTTTGAAAGAAGTCTATCAAATTGTTAAGACCGAAGGTTTGTTCGTGTATGAGCAAATGACAAATTTTCTAAGACAATTTGTATTTGTCATAGCTACAAACCTGAGGTCTTAACATTGTTCTGCCCACCTCCAGCCGCCCCTCTGTCTTCTTAAAGATATCCTGGGTTGGGAAAGACTGAACGCTGTGGCGTGGGTGCTTGGTCCTGACCAGTTTTCACCCGATATACGCACAACGTTGCCAGATCTCACAAGATTCTTTCTTTTCATCTGCGATTTAACCAGATTTAGCTAGGCGCTAGAAAATTATCCTATTGTTAAGACCTCAGGTTTGGAGCGATGAAAAATACAAATTTTCTTATAAAATTTGTCATTTTGTACAAAGAATAAAACCATTTACAAGCTTCAGAAAAAAAATAGTAAATTGTCAAAGTACATAATGTTCTAGTTCCAGCATTCAGCAGAGTGGCAACATGAGTGCTTGGCAACAAATGCAAATATATGCTTGTGTGCATGTTACAGAATTTACAGGGTCCTACTTGCATTGACTTAAAAAAATGTTTCTAGAGCAAGTGCTCATAAGCGTAATGCTATTCTGTTGGAAAAGTTTCTATGATAAAATCCTACGCAAATGGTGAAAACATTGCTGCCGCCATAGCTCATTCTCAGCTCCAGGCCATTGAGCGCTTTGATGTTATCTACTTGGTAGGTGCAGTGCTGCACAGTCTGCAGGATTACATACATCCAATATTCTTTTAGTTTTTCTTGAAATTCTTCATAATTAAAATTTATAAATTTACTGTATTAAACTGACAGCCAAATATTTAGCTCCGTAACTACATATTGCAACGTAAATGTATTAGCTATATGATGGCTTAGGGGTTTAGTGTGTCTAGGTTATTTTTTAAATTTTTTTTTCAACTTGAGTCACATATCTTGCAATGAACAAAGAACTTAGTGTGAGCTATTACTGTGTGTTTTTGGTAGAGTTAGGGCTACTCGTGAGCTATTACTGTATGTTTTCAGTGAGTTAGGGCTGCTTAGATCACACAATGATGGACATGTGAAAGGAGGTGGCTGGGAAAGTACAATGGAAAAAAGTAAAAAATATTAACATGCTGCTGACAAAGCTCAAATGGGAGAAAGAAAACTGCAACTGAAACAATGGAAAAGTCCAAGTTCTTGGTAACTGTTTACCCAAACAGAATACTAATGTCAAAGGGTCATGTTGGAGCTCTTACAAAAACTTATTTGAAGGATCAGTGACCTGAGAGCATGTCTGGCCATCCTACTTAGAAGGTCAATGACTGAAAAGTTTTATATATGTATTTGTATTTTTTTTTTACTGGTGTGATGCATCATTTGGGAAAAGTAATGTTTATCAATATCTCTGCATAGTGAAGACAAGACAAGTAGATACAGAGAAGCTGCACACCAAAGAATGCGAAATGATCTTGGAATGCAACATATTGTAGTACTTGGAAATTTATTGATGGCTTGCAAAACAATTAGTGAGAAAGTTGTCTATATTACAATCATCTGATCACATTGTAAAATATTACTGTCGGAAAATTCAGAACAACAGATGTAATTCCAGTAATCTGTAAATTTTACTGTTGAAATTATGGTAATTACCCATACTTAACTGACATTTGCTTGTTTATACTTATAGTTTTTCTCCATTATAGTACTCCAGTCTTAAAACAATTCAAACGCACTTGTTTTATTAAAAAGTTTAGAAAGTATTTTTTTTTAATATCATGGTGAGTTGGCCAGCAGGTTGTTTATTCCTTGTGTCTGAAAAGTTTGGCTGAATGCATTTTTTGGTTTGTTTTTCAGCATCTTTGCAGAACAGAACAACTCTTTCCTATATACATACGTCCTTAGGTATTGCTGCATACAAGATTATCCTGTCAGTGCCTCATTCATCCTTTGTTAATCTGTATTATTATATCACCTTATTGTCTTTTTGACATTTTTATTTAGTATTTTTATTTTATAACTCTTGTATTTTACATAAAAGCAGGTAAGTGTAGGTAGTAAAGTTTGTTTCATATAGCTTTGGCAAATTCCCATCCAAATGTCCATTATGTGCTGTGAGGTTCTACTTACTGTTATAAGTTAATTGTTAAAATGTGAAATTAATGCCTCACTTTTGACCCATGATCTTTTTCACTATTATTAACACCTAAATAACGTCACATTTTCGTGAGTTTAGACTGTTGGGTATTCCTTAAAAGTTTTGAAAAAGGGTTTATTTTTGTTTTCACTAAGTTCCTAGGTTCACCAGTCCTCGATAAATGGAATAAAGCAGTAGTATCACTGTATGTATACACCTTCTGGACCCACAAGTATGTCCCAGTTGATAACAGCTTTCGTGGGTCTGTAATGCTGTAAACAGCATTATGCCTTTTCCCCCAGTTTACTTTGATAGAGATTGCTATTCCAGCTGTCGTGAATTATTTATTTATATATTTTTCTAGTTGATTATCATTCTCTGAATATGTTAATTTTAGTGTTTTCAGTGATTGATGAAATTGTGAATTCTACAGTTAGTAGGTACTTGACAGACATCGGGATTGTCATTTGGACTGTAGGTTCATCAGGTTTGACTATTTGTAAGCATATATTTCCTTAATTTACGACAGGGTTAGGGGCTGAGAAACATTTTGTAACTCAGAATTTATTTAAGGTTAAGTACGATGCTTGTGATATTGTTAATCCAAACCGACTGCATAAGAATTAATATGGAAAAGGTTTCCAGAGGAAAAAAGGACTAGGTACTCTTGATGAGGAGTTGGTATGCATGCCCACCCTTGCATTGCTGCTGGAGCTGGTCACATAGCCTTCTGGTCCTATTAGAATATGATCTCCCTCTACAGACATCTTGATTCTGATCAAGTTCATTTCCATCTGAAGCTTGCTTGAGGAATACTTAAGAATGATGGTCTTTGTCTTCAGATTGAAAGAGAACCAGTCATTATTTCTTTGGACCCTAGGACCATAACTTCCCTTCCTGGAATCGTTGTCTAGCCAAGACCACTTTTGCAGTTGTAAGAGGGATTTAGAAAGTTGAGACAGTCATTCTTGAATGAGCTGACACTAACCACTCCTCTTTATGGAAGAACTTTCATTGCTATAAAAAAAAAGAATCTTCTCACTGCAACTATTCCTATAATTTTGCTAGGGATAATAACAATATCCTGCAAGAATTCTGCCAGTAGTAGTTAACATCAGGATTCCCTGAGGAAGTGTTTGTTCTTTAGACTTTCTTCTTTTTTGTCATGGGTCACCTGTCAAGCATAAGCCAACTCTCCTGAATGGATGGTCTAGTTCATTGACTAAGAAAATTTGTGTTTCACATCTGCCTCATGATTTTGTTCCACTAATGTTCCCTTGTCAGCAGCTACAACTTATCTTCTGTCCTGCATTCTTCGGACTTCCATAGTCCTTAAGACACTGAACATGCCCAACTCATACTACATGAATGTAGTTGTCTTGTCGAAGGACAATTTCATGTTCGATAATCTCATAGAGGAGGAGGACCAGAGTTCAGATTAATGGAACAAGCCTTCCTTTTTAGAGGTTAGAATGGGTCTGTCTTAAGTTAATTTTTTGCTTCTGGAAGGGACAGAGATCAATACTTCAATGTAACTATGAAGTTGTATTGTATAAATGAATATCATCATGTCATACTTTAAAAATTTCATGAAAAGTATTTATTCCTAGTGGTGAGTGTGCACTGTTACTGTTGTGACACAGCAGTTTATAAAGGTATGGGTGGTCTTATCCATGTATTTTGAATTGTGTATTCATGGCTGTCATTTGTACAATGTGTTTAAGAAAAGGTATATTAATTGTTATGAAAGGAACAGGAGCGTGGTTCTTGTATTAATAATTTATCTCTGGTTTTGAAAATCATCGACAGCACTAAATTGTTCAGCACTCTGTGGCATACTGACATACGTACTTTTATCATTTACATTTACTGTTAGGACACTTTAAGATAGATATTTACTGTATTGTCAAAGGATATTGACTGTAGCAAACAATGCTGAGTTTTTCAGTGTTATGAAGGTCCCTGCAGCTTAGTGGGGTGTGCTGTTTTTGTCTTGTATAAATGAATTACTTGGTGGGGGGTGAGAGATTAGGTATGCATCTCATAAGTGGATATTAATTCATTAACAGTTTTGTGCCATTGGTCTGTAAATGATTCATGGGTGTAATAAGTCTTTTACAATTCTCAGAATTCATGGACTTCTTTATTTTCTGCTAACTGAGCTTATAATTGTTATTTTGCAGTACGTACAGTATTATGATCACTCATTCAAAATAGTAGTAAAAATAGTATTTAGGGATCCAGTTTATTGTTAAAGTCCAGAACAAAAATTAATTGCTAAACAAAAACTTATGGAACTTATTTTAGTAGAGTAAGTAATATGTAATTAGCTATGGAGATAAGAGAATGAACATGAGACATATTAACGTAAAGAAAGATAAAACAAGCATAAATACCTGTGTGAAGTCATTGTATCTTTGAAAACTTGAGGAATTGAAGTTTTTGTTTTCTACAAGTATTTTGTCAATATGCTGGACTGCAGATCATAAAATTGTTACTTGATCATGTCTTAGCTGGGAAAAACTGTCAACTTTTTCTTGTTCCTTCAAGTTTCAGAACATGATTAGATGCAACATATGGAACTCGATGTACATTCTCATTCTAGTCACATAAGTGAAATTTTCTGAAATACTTACGTTAAAACATACTACTCAACAGGATTTTCCAATTGTTTTTTATCACATTATATATACTATATATATATATATATATATATATATATATATATATATACTATATAGATATATATATATATATATAATATATATATACATATATGTATATATATTTATATATATATATATATATATATATATATATATAGTATATATATATATAGGTCTCCCTCAAGAGTTTCTTTATAGAAATTCTCATCAATTTGTGCTTCTATCTAATTGGGATACAAAATTTTTAAAATTCCTTGTATTGGGATTGGAAAGTGCTGGGACAGTTCCTTTTATAAAGGAAGTTATATTGGATCTTCCAATATTTCTTTCCTAAAGCTTTTGACAGTAACATAAACAGTAGGTCTTCTTTGTTGTAATTTGTAAAAATTATCCCAATTAATTTTGAATTTGATGGTGATTGGTTTATACATTATACTTGTACATGTATATTCTTATATACAAATTCTTACTATATTACTGGTACCAATATTTCAGTTGCCACAACATTTGTGAAAATGTAATTTCTTCTGGGCTCTTATATGTATGGTCATGCTCAAATTTGACGTGACAGGATTCATTATGTACCGTCCAAAATTTGACTCGATGTAATGATGGCCGAGTAGTGTTAAACTTTTTTTTTTTCTCTCGTTTCCAGTGTCACATGTCACTAAGTCAGAATTAACAGTTAACACTATTTCCTCTAAGGATAGATAAATATGATCTCTTTCTGGATTGTATATAATTTGTAAAGCATGTGATGATTTTTTTTGTACATTGCGTAGCTCACAGCAATGTGATAAATTTAGTAGTGCCATCATTGACAGTGCACTTACCTTGCTACTTGAAGTGGTTGTCATGACTCCCTCTACAACAAATAACAGTACATAGACCAACAAGCTCATTAGTTACAACAAAGTTTTCAAAGAAATATGAATTACAAAAAGTTTTCTTTGAATTTTTTAGTTTTAGGTTATGTTCAACTGCCTGTACCATGTTGCAATGAGATGTAATCTTGCTTAGTAAAGATTTTATTTTTAGATTAAATGTTCCTTGCAGACTGAATGATGATGTTTTAAATTATGTAGAGAATAGAGCAAAATTTAATCTCGATACTTCGCATTAACTGCAAGGCCTATTCAACTTTTTTTTTTTTTAAGACTTAATTTATTGAGTCTCGCTTGCTTTGGGTGTACTAAATTTGATTCATTTCTAATGGCTTGTCCACACTAGCGGGCATGCCCATCGGGTACTTCCAGCTTCAGAAGCAGTGTTACCAGACAATCACATCGTCCTGGCTCCATACTCAGTCAGTCAGTCAGTCAGTACTATAGTGGCACGGGTTATGGAAACAGTGTTTGCCTGTCGGGCAGTGCCTGCTAGTGTGGACAAGGCCTAAGGTAACTTGGATAACTTCATTTCTGGCCAGATATTGTTAATATAGGAACCTGAATGCTATATGGGATATATTTTTACAAGTAACACACTTAAGCCTAGGAACAAAATCTTGCTGTTAACAAAGGTGTAATTGCATAGGCAAATATTTGCTAGTAAACCATAATTTTAAGTGGTTAAGTAAAATACCACAAAGATTTTATTTTTTATTTCAATACAAATCCAGTAATCCTATAACAGAATAAAATACATATTTGCAAGATCATTTCATGTCTACACATTCTAGACCTGTGTCCAGCTTGTTCATGTTGCAGCTATTCAAATGGTTGTATCACACAGGCCACACCCACTGTTAATATCAGTGGAAGTATTTTAAGGTATGTAATACTTTCATATTTATTTATCATTTTTTAGTGTTGAGGCATAAAAATAACCAAATAGGACTAGGTATATGAAATTTTACTTTTGTAATCCAAGTATTTTTTTTTTCTAACCTAGGGTTGATGACCTATTTTTTTTAATGCATGTGTCCTGGATGAATGAAACTTTTGGAAATTTTTCATTACTGTTTTCCAAATGTGGCTGCTTGTAATATTTTCTGACAGTTTTGATATGTATGACACATTTCACTCTTATGAAAACATATTACAGCCTTATTTTAATATTGTGTTTAAGTTCCAAAGAGATAAATATGTAGCATGTTTGTTGCCGCTTGGTGATGTTTGAACAAAATCCTATGGAGTCATGTAGCTGCACTTTTGAGCAAGATGTACCATCTGTTCTTTTCACAAGTAGGATTGATTTTTGTAAATTTCATTACTTCTCTTCTTACTCATTACTTTAATGGCTTTATTATTTTATAATCTTAGAAGTGGTGAATACATTAATCTTAGCCTTGCTGCAAACAGGTATATTAAGGGTCTATTCCACAACTTCCTTCCAAAGCATTTTGCAAATGCTTTGAGAGTAGAATTTGGTTCTCCCTGCTGAGAGTCTATATGGTTTTACTTGGAACAAATTTGAACAATTTCTACATCATTTTTACTCTCCCACTGTAAAAATGTCCATTACCAGATGATGCACATAACACTCAGAATATTTACCTCTTTGGTCCTACAGGTAAATGATAGTTGTGGTGTTGTCCAACACCCCTCTCATGTGTTACCAGTGTATGGAGAAAACTATTACATTTAGGGCTAAAAATGGTTTTCAGCTTTAAAATGTGTTGGACCTTGTCAGTATCTGATCCAGTACATTTCTACATTTATAGGCAACCCAAAGAATGTTTATTTGATGTGGCATTGAGAAGCAGGAATTGTGATCGAGTATAAAAAGACTGAAAACATATTGGCTCTTCTGTTCTAACATGTTCTGACGAATTCTACTGAGCGACATACTGTGCCTGTCCTGTTCGCTATCAAGTGCTCTGATTTTCTTTATTTGGACTAGTACTCTGAATATAAGATGCTTCATGTCTTTACTTTGTGTCTGTCTTTCCATGATGCATATTGTATCACTCGGACACCCTTCTCAAATTGTAGGTGTGATGATAATGGGTATCAATTTGAAAAATCTCAAGTTGCCCAAACTACATCCAAGGTAAATAAATAATTGCTCGTGTGACTGTTGTTGGCTGTGTTAGCAGTATGTCTAAAATTACCAATTCCACTCACAAAGATTGTTGTCTGATAAAGGTAGTCTGGAGGAGGGAAGTTATTTCTTCCTGTATTTTAACGTGCTGCAAAACCATCTGTGGTGATCATGCATCTTTTTGGACTTACTACCAGATTCCTTCTAGCCTAAGCACATGCCTTTTAAGTCTTTTAGCCACACAATGTGTTAACAAAAATATACCCATGCTATGGGTTGGTCATGTGTTAGAATCTCATTCACCCCACACTTTGTTACTCAGAGCAAGATTTCAAGCAAAGATTTTGAAGTCATTTTGGTATCACTTCTTCAAATGGACTTTACAGGAGAGGATATAGGAACTGCCCTCTTCTCTTCACAGTAGTAGAGGATACAGTAAGGGCACTTTGAAAAATGCCTGGAGCAACTTTGCTGCTAAGATATGGCATTTCATGCAATGGCTTCTATTTCTGTTATTTCAATTCTGAATTACTTTGTTTTGCAAGTACTTTATTTCTAAATTTTTAGAATCTATTCAACTCTTAAAGTTCTTGGATAAGTTCTTAATAATTTTGTAATCATGGGTAGCAGAGTATGTAGTTAGTTACGCCATCGCCCATCTTCCTTTATCCTTTTACCTTACCCTTAAGTATATACTACTTTGTAATGTAAAAAGACATTCACCTTCAAGGAGGTTAAACTTATTGTGTTATAGTTATCTGCCTCTTCCCTTCTGACTGGAAGTACTGTATAAAGAAACTGATTAATTTAGATTGCTGGGATGAGGAAAAGATAAGATGAAGAGATATCTCAGTGGCTTTAGAGTGCTTTGCTCTGATCATATGTAAGTAAAAGTGTTAAATAGTGTGTTTGTATGTGTGGAACATAGGTAACACTTGAACTTCTGTATTTTTGGCAGTCCATACACACTCATATTCTTTGATGTTCAAACAAGAGAAGTTCAGCAAAAATAACAAAATATAGACTCATTCCTATAGGTTGTTGTTATATGAGGAGAATCAAATAATTTTCAAAGCCAAGATGCTTCAGTAATTTCGCCTGTGCATGAGTTGCCCCATTCTCAACGTGAACCTTTGGAGTCACGCAGAGATGGCTTTGCAAAATCCGCTAAGTTAGGGGTTTGCACAAACCCTTTGCTAGTCATATACCTTGTCTGCAGATCGGGTTTGACCCCTGACAATGTGGTGTCTTGCTTTCTTGATCCATCCATGGATGGACGGGATGATCAGGGTGGACGTGTGAGCAGAGCAATACTTCTCACTGACTCCTGGGGGGAGGGGGGTTGCAGAGTGTGTGCTTCAGCAACCTGCTCAGTGTAGGGCTTACATGTCCCATTTGCTAGTCATGTACCCAGTCTACAGATTTGTTTTGCTTGGACTGCAGGGAAGGTTTTCCTTCCCAACCTTCTTTGTGAGGTTTTTGGGGTGAACCTGTATCATTTCTGTGCTCAAGTTCTTTACACTCTTCAGTGTGTCTGGTCCAAGTAATCTTTCTCCGGGGAGAGTTCTTTCAACTTTTCTGCCTCTCTTGGGGGTGGCTAACAGTGTGGTGGGTAGGAGAGTTGAAGGAGTGGTGCCAGGGCTTCTTCCTCTTTTTCTCAGTTTGATCAAGCCTTAAGGAGCTGTGGTATTTAAGTTAGAGTAGGGTTTTGACAGTGACTCACCTGCTGCTTGCAAATTCTCAGCTGAGAGATTCATCTGGTTTGGTAGGGAGCTGGGAATGCCCAAGGAAGCATGTTTCTGTTGGATCTCCTACTTAGGTTGTTTGATTAATTGATTGATTTACAGGTTTTAGGCATAATGCCAAGCACTGGGGCAACTAAGGCCATTCAGCACTGCTACTTTGGTTGAGGTTGAGCTGTGTAGGCCCCCAAGCATCAGATGGGACTGGACAGTCCTGTTTCTCCAGATTTTTTGAGCGGGAGAGCAGCAGTTGTTAGAGTTTCACTCGTTGTGAGAGATACATCCTAGGGAGATGGCTGCAAGTAGTGTTACTTCCAGGAATAGTCCAGATATCCCACAGCTCACAAAAGTTCTTTGGCTAGAGTGTGAGCTCTTGAGGGGAAAGGTGGTGAGTTCACCAACCTGTTCACTCTCCCACAACCCATATCAGCAAATATTCATGCCTGTTTACAAGCTGGACCCGAAAGAGTTACAAGCCCTTGTCTTCCTTTCTATAATAGGAGAAAAGGGGGCAAGGTAGAGCCTTTTATTCATTAACAAAGGCTATTGATTGAAGGTATCTGTCTACACACAAAAGAGCTTTGGCATTAGTCCAACATGATTCTGGTCTATAACGCATGGAGCAGAGATAAAGGGAAGCAACACTTGCCTGTCTGGAACAGTGCCAGCGGAGTGGCACCTACGCCGTTTTTCTGCCTGGTGACACACTGCTCCACCAGCAAAGGTGCTCAGCCCTACCTGCCTCTTATAAAGCGACTTGCCATATACAAAAGGCATAGGGTTTATATCCCTTTAGGCATAAATGCCAGATTTTGAAAGTACTTTTCCTAGATACACAAACCATAGCCATTCACATTGAAGGTAGGTAGGTAGGTATATCTTAGTTTAACCAGACCATTGAGCTGATAAACAGCTCTCCCAGAGTTGGCCCGAAGGATGACATTTTTACGTGGCTAAGAACCAATTGGTTGCTTAGCAATGGGACCTACAGCTTATTGTGGGATCCGAACAACATTACAGCGAGAAATAAATTTCCAATCACCAAAAACAAATTCCCCTGGTTCCACGTTGGCAGAGTGGGGAATCTCGCATTGAAAGTAACCCACCTCTTCTCCCCCACTTAATTTTTCCTTCATTTATTCATGGCACTATGAATAAAGGCCAAAAGTACAATATGTAGTTTTGGTTGAGTGAGAATTGGCATCCCCTCTCCCCATCCCCACCAGAGTACCACCCTTTAGTCAGTACAAGGGGCAGTCCAGTGCATGCATGGAAGAATACGCTACCTATGAAAGGCTATATTTCATATACCTAGTAAAAATTTTAATTTATTTAAAAATTTGGCAATTCAGAAACAGATTTTTCATAGCTTATTAGATTCAGTTTATTACTAGCAGAAATTCTTTATTACTGAGCAATTATTTTCATAATGCTACCTTACTGTTTTCCAGTTGGAAGAAATGTACATTTAATTATAGAGATATATGTGCTAAGGATACCAAAGTTGTTATATAGAATTTTGATATTACTTATTTGTGCTGTAAAGTAAACCAGACATATTGTAACTCCTTCAGTGACTATGGGTTTCTTTGTTAAGAATAATTGTTACAGCCTTCAGATGCAGAAAGAAAGGTACAAAATTCATTGTATATGTATAGTATTAAGAACTGTAAAACTTACAATAAAAGTGGAAGTTGCTGTGGGAGTAGTTGAAATATTGTTGGAATAATGGTTAGGTTTTGTGCCCATGTATTGGGGTCTTTCAGTACAAGCATGATCTACACTTAAAAATTCATCCTAGTGCCTGTTGAGTACTGGGTGAGTGTTAGAATGGTACAAGTGGTCATTATTAATGTTATTTAGATGCTAGATTTTGTAGGCAGTAAGCTTTTGTCATTATTTATTTGTGTGTTGTTTTTAAAAGAAATAGAAATGAATCTAGATTCTCGCTATCTTAAATTGTTTTATAAAGAATAAATTGTAGATATTTTAATGCTTTTTTTTAAGTGTCATGAAGTTAAAGGCTTTTTTTTTCGTTTTGTGAGTAGTCAAAGAAAGTACTGTGAAGATTTCCTAATTACTGGTACTTTTTTTTCATTTAAACAGTTCTTTTAAGGTCCTCCATTTTTCTTGAATTCCTATTTTCATAAAGCCCATAATTAAGTAAAAAAGAAAAGCTTTCAACTGTAAAAATAAATGAAATTAAAATAAAATTTATCAAGTAAAAAGGATGAAGAAATTCAGTCTCATGGTAATAGATATTTAAACATATAATTCTCCAGAACCCTAGCCACTGGCATACCTATGATTAAAAGGGCTGAAAAAATTGTCTCAAGGTAATAGATATGTAAACATATAATCCTTCAGAACCCTAGCCACTGGCATACCTATGATTATAAATTGTGAATGGGGCACATTTAGTCTCACTGTCAGATTTGTGTTAATATAATAATTGAAAATACAGAGTACTATCAGACTACAATGTATTAAGAAACAAATGTAAAAACAAGGACGTGTCATAAAACTAAAGGTAAACAATATATTAAGTATTCCTGCTACTGACAGTGGCAAATTGTATAAATTTCATTATACTAAAGGGATAATGAAATTATAGCTGTATCAGACCTGAGGATTGGAAAATCCACGCAAATAAAAGGGAGTTGAATGTGGTTACAAGATAGATGGGCAAAAGTGATATTGCTAATTGCAGCAACACTTAAAGAATACTTCTTCCTAAGATGGCTAAATACATACAATGTCTGTTATGAACGCTGGATTTTTTTCAACGCTTAAGATTGTAGTAAACCACTATCACGTTTTAAAATTGAACAAATTTTTAAATTTTCCATTTTACCTAGGTAGTATACCAACCAGAGTTTGTTATATAGGGACATCCTTCAGCACGAGCTGAAAACTGGTCAAAAAGTTCATAACAAGGCATAGTTAACCAGGCAACAGGTAGAGACAGGGGTTGAGAAGAGGAGTACCCTTCAATCACCAACTGTCATACTCACTATTCCTTTGGCAATAAGGATCAAGTGAGGTGTCTGAGGTTGGAATGCATAAAGAAAAGCTATGGTTTACATACCTATGAAAAATATATTTCTTTTAAAATGTGTAATCTGTTCCTATAGGAATATAAACCATCCCCTTTTAAACAGGAGACTTACTCCATAGGCAGGATGTCTGTCCCCTCAACTGACTAGAGTTGACCTGTAAGCAAGGGGGCAGTCATGACTTGTAACCTCCTACTGGTCTGAAGAAATAGTTTGCTAGTGCTCCTTCAAAGGTGAAAAGGAGTGCCTTCAGGAGGCAGTTAATTCTGCCTCTTACAAGAGAGGGGTTCAGAAATAAATCTAACATCACCCCTACCCCTTACTATTAGGGGGAGAATGAGGCCCTATCACAGACAGGGAGAAGGTGCCCGAAGTCTACTGACCTGTATTTGGTGTGACTATTTGCTGCAATTGAAAGAGGGTGTAAGGATGGAAAGGCTCCTTACAATGAGAATTGTAGCCCACTAGGGGGCTTGATTTTCCTGGGTGGACAAGTCTTTTTGAAATTTTTCAAAAGAATAAAGATCCTTCATGGGGGTAAGATCTATTTCTTTCAACCGAAGGACTTGACCAAGGGCAGCTCTACCACCCTTATTAACTGACACAAAGAGAAGCTTCTCCAGCAAAGAAGGCGAGAAAGTCTCCTACTTGGTGAAAAGCTCCGATTGGAGAGATACATTGTCAACTACACTAACTACAAAAGACGGTTCATTTCCCCTGGTACACCGCTGCTGAATGCTCCACAAGTATCCCGACATCTTGTTATGTGCCGAGGCACAATCCTCTTGCTCTCAGGCAATTCTGGATAGTCTCCCTCCAGGTGTGAAGTGGCATCACCTCTACCACGTACTTGGTAATATGTCTCACAAGATGTTGGTAGAGAAAGCTGTGCCCAAGGGAATCTTTCACAAAAAACAGAGCCAGTAGGCTCTAGAACCAATTAGTGTGTGGCCACTGCAAGTCATCAAGAGTCATAATGAAATTTGGGGTGATCTACAGGATCAGACAAAAACTGAGATTAATATGTAAGCCTCTAAAATGTCCCCTGGGTACTAGGAAAATGTCCTCCATCACGACCTACAGTCCAGCACAAATGAACCATATTCCAGTAATGTCTTTCATACTGGTACAGAGAGATCATGGCCAGGAATCCCCATTACTTGGAGAGCCTTCCACAATGTCTTGGTGTAGGACTCTTCACTATCACCAGGCCCTGGCAACTGAGCTTGTGTGTACCTGCACCATCAACCTCTACACCTAGAAGGACCCCAGTCTCCCTCACTTGTTGACATACATATGCTAATACCATTGTGTTGTTGCTTGTCAACACCAAAGAATACCCCACTATTCGGTACCAAAACACTCACTGGGCTGAAAGAGCCACCTTGAGTGGTTGTACTGCCTCTCTGATACTTGCAGGAGGACTGATGGTTAGGTATTGAACATACACATCCAACAAATCCCCAAATAGTGAGAGGTCATCCTCTCTGATGGAATCGAAAACAGAACCGACCATTCCATCCAGTACCAGTTCTGATGAAATGAACTGGTTCAGTGGGAAGAGTGGTAGAAGACTCCAACAATGTCTTTCAGAAGCATTGCATACACCTCCTCCCACAGGGCAAGGTCCTTCTGTGAGTCGGGAACAAACATTCGGAAGTGTCAATTGTTCTGGTCCCCCACACCTATAACAAACATTCTTCCAGGTGTGTGCTCTATCACTAGCAGATGCATTAAGTTTTTTAAAAACAAGAACACCTGAAGAGGTAGAGTGTCCAATAGCACCCCAGAGAGAGGTTCCTGTTGTCTAGCTACCAAGCTAGCCCTCTCCTCACTTCCTCTGACAAGAGGAAGATGAGAGGAAGGCGGGTCAGAATCTACAATGGTGACAGGTAAGCAAGACTGACGTCAATGCTGAGTAGGTTGTTCCTGTCGAGACAGGAACTTCTGTACTGCCTCTCTGATACTTGCAGGAGGACTGATGGTTAGGTATTGAACATACACATCCAACAAATCCCCAAATAGTGAGAGGTCATCCTCTCTGATGGAATCGAAAACAGAACCGATCATTCCATCTAGTACCAGTTCTGATGAATGAACTGGTTCAGTAGGAAGAGTGGTAGAAGACTCCAACAATGTCTTTCAGAAGCATTGCATACACCTCTTCCCACAGGGCAAGGTCCTTCTGTGAGTCGGGAACAAACATTCGGAACTGGACCAGCAAGAGGGTGAGGGATGACAAGGCTCTAAAGGTAGCTAAACTGTATTTGACAGGTAACTGCTACCCATGCTTCCACTTCATGTTGGTGCCAAGCTTGCCCAATGACTCAACAGGCACCCAACCCCTTCGGCAACGATCAGGGGGAGTTGCTGCAGCATCTCTGTCTTCTACTAGGGTAAAATAAGTTTGGGTACCTCTATGAGGATTCGAGGAAATCTAGGACTTTCTCTGACCAAAGGGGAAGGGCCAGCTTAACCAGAGGGTTGAGCTCCAGTGCCATACCTAAAGGTCTTAGCCACTGCCTGTCCACTGCAGCCTCCCCCTCCCTTTAGCAAAGAGGGGTGAGTTAGGTCCCAGGACAAGTCCATTCCTGTGCTGAGCATCAAAGTTGACTCTGGACTAACAGACATAGAAGTATGAATCAGCACAGTGTCTTGCCCACGACAGGTTGCTGCATCCTCCTCAGGTGTATGGAAGCATGAGGAAAAAATGATCTTGGCCAATGATAGACACAAAGATCAATCTATGAGACTGACTGAAATGCTGCTCTAGCAGCCAATTCTGGTGCTGTTGTCTCTGCTTGCGATAGGGAGACCCTTTGCACGGAGACTTTCTAGAGACAGACCAGGACAGCTGAGTCAGGTCTAGACCAACTTGAAAGATGGCAATGTTCTCTCTGAGAGAACATGATATTTTCTCTGGTGGGTCAGAGGCAGAGGGAGTGCCTTACATGAACAGCTGGACCAGGGAATATTCTTTTGCCCGAGGAAGCAAGGAGCAAGAAAAGATAATGTCTCTTCCAAAGAATTACTAAAAAGACATCATTCTAATAATCTGTAACTCTGTAGGAGAGAAACATTCACTAGAGCCACTGGCTATTTCTTAATCAGTCAGTATAGGTCCTGTTCAGTCCGAGGACTGGACCAGGAATGTAGGCCTCTGTGTCAAGGGCCAGAATGGGAATAAGAATATTCCCAGTCTCATGCCCCACCTATCCTGCCCCGTCTCCCGCATAAAATTCTGAGAACACCCTGGTTGCCAAAGATCGAAGTCACAGTGAGTGAGCAATTCCATGGGTGGTCATCAACCAGCAATGACGATCTCCACCCAGGTTGGGGAGAGTGGTCCCACTCGCAGGAATGTGAGCAGGGGCTGTCCCCTGGGCATGCTTCAATCTACTTAGAAGCCAAGACTTCTACAAGGGAAGAACACTTGCCCAAGCAAACCGAGCCAGTCGCTGGGCTACTGTCCCAGGACTCCTGGTCCATGAGGGGGGTGGGGGAGCACCTGCATCTCTGGTCACCTTTCCTCACTGGCTTGTGCTGACAGCTGGGAATGGGTTCATGGATCATGTCCCTTTGCTGACCTCAGTAAACATGTTACAGGAGCAAGCCCATTACCACTGGAATGGCTGCAGACTCAAGGTAGCACTTGCATCCTTTCAGTCAGCAATGAGATCAGCAATACCATGGTACTGCTAGCAAGAGACAGTGATGGTATTGATAGTTCATGTATGTGTCCTACTGGCACCGGTACCGGTAGACCAAGGATCCGAAGAACCATGAGTAGTGGTTGCACCCACGTACAGGGAGCAGCGGTACCACTAGCAAAGACCAGGCCTGTTACTGAAAGCCTGGGTAGGATGCCTACCGGGGCCTGTAACGGTATCCCTGGGGTACGAAGAACCCTACATAGTGGTTGAACAGGAGCAGAGGCACTGTGGTACCACTAGCAAGAGGCCAGGCCTGGTACTGGTAGACCAGGTAGGTGGGCTACCAGGGCCAGTACAGGTTGTCCAGGTAGGTGGGCCACAAGGGCTGGTGCAGGTTTTCCAGGGTAGGCAAGCTACTGGGGTTGGTACTGATACCCCAAGGTTCCAGAAAACCCTGGGTAGCAGTTGCATCTGTGTGCAAGGCAACAGGAGCACGGGGCAACCTTCCACTCCTTCTACTTGCTAACTTTGGAAGAGGAAGGGGAGGATGTGACAGCACTCAACGACAAAGCTGAAAATAAAGATAATAATGACGACTTCCTTCACCTCCTCTTGAATTTGCAAAGCATGCCTTTGGCAACAGCATATAGAAGAAAACATAACTCAAGGGATGAAGAATACGGTCCTACAGCTAGCAGACATCTTGGCAAGTAAGTCGTCTCAAGTATGGTCAGAGCAGACACCAGCAAGCCCCTCAAGCTTAAGAGTGATCATTAACCCTTTAACGCCGATTGGACGTATTAAACGTCGATATAAATTGTCTGTTGGGTGCCAATTGGACGTATATACTTCGATATAAAAAAGTTTTTTAAAAATTCGCGGAAAAATAGTTATAGGCCTACTAGGCGAAAACTTTTGAATCACGCGCCTTGGGGGATGCTGGGAACTCACGGATCAAGGCGTTGTTTTGTTTACAATCGTTACCCAGGCGCGCAAGCGCGAATTTCTTTCTTCTCGCACTAAAAAGCATCAGCGACACATCTCAGAAATTGTTTTGTCACTTTGACATAATTTTTGCACCATTTCATATTAGCCGTTACATGGAGTATTATATATGAAAATGTGCGCAATTTCATGTAGAATACAACAAACAACAACTCATGGTTGTAGCTTTTATCAGTTTTGAAATATTTTTATATAAATAACGATAAGTGCCAAAATTTCAACCTTTGGTCAACTTTGCCTCTACCGAAATGGTCGAAAAACGCAATTGTGAGCTAAAACTCTAATTTATGAAAAATCTTTTTCCTTACGTCCGCGCGGTAACTCTTCCTAAAAAATCATAAATTTTTTTGTCCGATTGTCGTAATGTTTGCACCATTTTAAATTAGCCGTTACATAAAGTTTTATATAGTAAAATGTGCGCAATTTCATGTAGAATACAACAAAATACAACCCATGGTTGTAGCTTTTATCAGTTTTGAAATATTTTCATATAAATAACGATAAATAGAAAAAATTCGTCCTTCGGTCAACTTTAACTCGACCGAAATGGTAAAAAACTGCAATTGTAAGCTACAACACTTACAGTCTAGTAATATTCAATCAATTACCTTCATATTACAACAAACGGGAAGTCTCTAGCACAATATTTCGATTTATGGTGAATTTTTGAAAACATCTTTTTTTTTTATGTCCGCGCATTACGAATTCATGCATAATTTTGTGATAATATTTTCTCTGTGTTGCCTTGATCGTTTTACAATGTGTTATATACCAAAATGATCGCAATGTAGTGTACAATACAACGAAAAAAATGAACTTGTTAGCTTTAACCGTTTTGCTCACAGCGCGATTTGTATACAATTATATATGAAATTTTTTTTTGCACTGTCATATATCCCAATATTTATATATGATAATGATATTTTTTTCATTTCTGATGGTTGCATACTAAACTTCAGCCAATGACAAAAAAAGGAGCCAAAAATGAACTCTTAACCTTGAAAACTAAGCGTGCTGTGATTTTTTGAAAAAAACATTTTTTCCACTTCGGCGCTCACTTGCGAACGCCACCAGCATACGGGAGACGATTTTTTAAATACCACTTCGGCGTTTAAGGGTTAAGTTCAAAAGACACTTAGCTCTCTCGAGAGGCACATAACCCTCTAAGGACGCAGCCTCCACAACACTTGAAAAAAATAGAGAAACCAAATACTGTACAGTCTGTCCTTCCCTGGACATCACCTAAACCAGCCGTTTCCTATTCAAAAGTGCTCAAGTGATTGAGGGGTTAGTAGTATATATATCATACAAACAACAGTCACACAAATATATATCAACAAAAAGTAGAAAGCAAACAGCAGTCAGGCAGGGAAGCAAAGAGATGTCTTCACACTATGGTGGCTAAAAGCAAAATGGAGTGAACCGTTGGCGGTTAATGACCTTGCATTTTACTATATTGGGCGATATGTCTGTTCGTCCATCTGTATGTCATTCAATCACGGCCAAATGGCTGGTCCGATAGGCATGAAACTTGGCAGGGTTATAGTGGGGACCCCTAAGATGGTTTACAATGGGGTTTCATCCTACCTCCCCTGCCTCCGAAGGTGGTGGGGTGGGAAGGGTTTCCCTGAAATGGAGCTGGTTCTGCCTGTAGACTTAGTTATTTTACAAATTTTTTATCATACATAATTTCTGTATACATATGACTTATCATTTGGAAAAGAATACTATAGGGTAAACAACAATTTCATCAAAGAGAGTGGAGTTTGAGAAGGGAGTTGACAGAGAGAATGAAAGGGAGGAGAAGTGAGAGAGTAGACGGGGTGTTAGGGAGAAAAGAGAGGAAAAAAGACACACAGAGAAAGAGAGAGAGAGAGAGAGAGAGAGAGAGAGAGAGAGAGAGAGAGAGAGAGACCTTAGACCTTACAGACCTTACAGTTCGTTCGGGTTGCCCCAGGTCCCTCAGTGTGAGGCACCTCTAATGTCTACCAGAGAGTTGCTAGTACATCTTCCGGTATATTTTGCATCTTCCAATCTTGGATGGTCTGGGATGCAGTTTAGATATTTGTCGAGCTTATTCTTAAACACATCTACGCTCACTCCTGATATATTCCTCAGATGAGCTGGCAACGCATTGAATAGACGCTGCATTATCGATGCTGGTGCGTAGTGGATTAATGTCCTGTGTGCTTTCCTTATTTTTCCTGGTATTGTTTTGGGCACTATTAATCTACCTCTGCTTGCTCTTTCTGATATTTTTAGTTCCATGATATTTTCTGTTATTCCTTCTATCTGTTTCCATGCCTGAATTATCATGTAGCGTTCTCTTCTCCTTTCTAGACTATATAATTTTAATGATTGTAGTCTTTCCCAGTAGTCAAGGTCCTTAACTTCTTCTATTCTAGCTGTAAAGGACCTTTGTACACTCTCTATTTGTGCAATATCCTTTTGATAGTGTGGGTACCATATCATATTGCAATATTCAAGTGGACTACGAACATATGTTTTATAAAGCATAATCATGTGTTCAGCTTTTCTTGTTTTGAAGTGCCGTAACAACATTCCCATTTTTGCTTTACATTTTGCCAAAAGAATTGCTATTTGATCATTGCATAACATGTTCCTATTCATCATCACACCAAGGTCTTTAACTGCTTCCTTATTTGTGATTGTCTCATTATTAGGTCCCCTATATGCATATAGCTTTCCTTCTCTGTCTCCATAATTTATTGATTCAAATTTATCAGAGTTAAATACCATCCTATTTTCCTCTGCCCAATCATATACTTTGTTAAGGTCTCTTTGTAGAGCGTTCCTATCTTCATCACAAGTAATTTCTCTACTTATTCTTGTGTCATCAGCGAAACTACTCACTACCGAATCCTTAACATTACTGTCTATGTCTTCAATCATAATAACAAACAGTATTGCAGCTAACACCGTACCTTGTGGCACACCGGATATTACCTTGGTTTCATCCGATTTCTCATCGTTTGCAATAACTATCTGTTTTCTGTTGTGTAAAATTCTTTTAACCATCTTCCTATTTTATCTACGATATTGTGTTTTCTAATTTTCTTTGCTAATATATTATGGTCTACTTTGTCAAAAGCTTTTGCAAAGTCTAGATAAACCACATCTGTTTCATTTCCGCTTTTCATATTTTTGAATATGTTCTCACGGTGGACTAACAGTTGGGTTGTGTACTTTTTCCGGGTACGAAACCGTGTTGTCCTATATTAAACAAATTATTTTTTATTAAATGTTTCATAATATTTTTCTTCATTACCCTTTCATACACTTTCATAATATGTGATGTTAGACTCACAGGCCTATAATTACTTGCCTCAAGTCTTGATCCACTTTTGAAAGTAGGGGTGATATATGCTAATTTGTGCTCATCATAAATCTTGCCTGTATCTACACTTTGTCTTAATAATATTGCAAGTGGCTTTGCGATAGAATGAACTACTTTCTTTAACAAAATAGCAGGGATTCATCAGGCCCTGCAGCAGCTCCATTTTTAATTTCATTAATTGCCTGCACAATATCAGCTTCATTAATTTCTATGTCAGCTAAATATTCACTATTTTCGTCCCTTACTTCTATATCATTATCTTCATTATCTATTCTAGGGTGAATTCTCTCTTATATCGTTCTGCCAGTATGTTGCAAATTTCCTTTTTTTCATTCGTTAATCTCCCTTCAATTCTCAGAGGGCCTATTTCTATTCTTCTTTTATTCATCTTCTTCGCATATGAGTATAGTTTGGGGTTTTGCTTGATATTTAATAGGGTTTTTTCTTCCAATTCCCGTTTTCATTTTCTTTTGATTGTATAATCTTTTGTTCTGCATTTTCTATCTTACTTTTTAGTTCTATAACTTTCCATGCATTTTTTTTCTTTTGCAAGACCTTTTTTCCACTTTCTGATTTTCTGGAACAAGATCCTTCTGTCTCTTGGTATGCATGAATGATGTTTACTTTTCTTCTTCGGTATATATTTATCCACTATTTTCTCTAATATTTTATATAATATCTCCGTATTTACCCTTATGTCATCGCTTACGAAAATGTTATCCCAATCTTTGTTTAATTCTTCATTTATTTCTGACCATTTTATCTTTTTACTGTAGAAGTTGTATTTTCCATATCCTTCCCACTTTTTCATTTCTTGCTTATCTCTGTTTTCACTTGCTTTGGAATGACTGTTAATTCTATGACATTATGGTCTGAACTACTCGCATTATAAACTATTATTTCTTTAACATAATTCACCTCGTTCACAAATACTAGGTCTAAAGTATTTTCCTTTCTTGTTGGCAGGTGATTTATTTGTTGAATGTTGTATTCTAGTAGCATATCTAATAGCTTTTCGAATTGCCTCTTATCTTCTGCACTACTATTACTCTCTTTTTTATATGTATAAATACAACCACAATCTCCTATTCGTTCTTTCCATTCTACGAAAGGAAAGTTGAAGTCACCATATAGGAGAATAGTCCAGTCCTTGTGATTTCTACATATATCATCCAATTTTTCAATTATTAAGTCAAACTCTTTAGTATTAGGAGGTCTATATATTACTATGTTCATTAATTTTTCAGATTCAAATTCTACCGCTATTAGTTCACATTCTTGAGTTTTACTATATTTCTCATATATTTTTCCTTGTTTTTTGTCTTTCCCATATATTGCGGTTCCCCCTTGATTCCTATTTTTTCTATCTGATCTATAAGTTTGGAACCCTTTTGTTATTTGATCATCATTCCCAGTCTCTTGGAATACCAGGTTTCACTTATATTCATTATATCTATTTTCTTTTCAATTTGGGTTAGTTTCTTCTAAGTACTCTATTTTTCTTTTTGAGTTACTCGTAACTAAACCCTGCGCATTCATCACTATGATGGTTTGCGTGTTTTCTCCTTCATTTAATATTGGTAGTAATAAGGATTTTCCCATGTCTCTTTCCTGTTCTGGTATGTTGTTCTTTTTTCATTTCCAGAAATTCTGACATTAAAAAATCCAACTTTTCCATAATATTTGATCTTCCTTCATCATAATTATTCATTTTGTGTCTGAATCTGCAATTTTCTCCGTTTCTGCAATATCCTCTTGCATAATAAATACAGTTATTATCCCTTGAGTAGAATTTTGGAGCTGATGCATTGAAATTTTTGCTGACATCTCTGCATATCTCATTGGTGGTTTGCTTTTCTCTTTTACCTGATATTCTTGATTTCTCTCTTTATTTGTTTCTTTCTTATTTTGGATTTTATTACTTGGTTGGTTATTTATTTGATTATGATTCATGGCTACAGGGTGCATATATTTGCATTTTTTGTCGAACTTACATCCTTTTCCTTCTTTTAGGTTTTTGCATATTTTTGGATGCAGATCTCTGCAATCATTCCCCATTATCCATCTCGGTATGCACATTAACCATATATTTCATAGTTGTGACATACCTTAGGATTGTTTGTAGTAACATCTTTCTCCAAATCTGCAATTCCCTCTTTTCAAAAGGTTGCAGATTTTGTCTTTCTTGTCTATTTTTTCCTCTTTCCCGTCATTGTGTAGATCTGGGTAGAGCCTCTTCGGGATTTGCTTTTCTGTTGCCATATCGTAATTTATTTCTTCGTAGGTATGCTGCTTATTGCCTCATATGTAGTATCAATGAGTATCTCTGCATCCATACTTTTATCTTGTTCTTTGTTTTCCTTATTTTTTTTCTGTCATTTCATTTTTGTTTACTTCTCTTCCGTTTTCCTCTTCTTCTTCTTCCTCTTCCTCTTCTTCTTCATCCTCAACTATTTGTACATTCAATCTTGATTTAATAACATTGTCTATCCATGATAGACATGTTGAACAAAAAATTTTTGTATCTTTTCTCATATCTTGTATTACCTCAGCACACTGTGGATGGGTCGGAATGTTGCATGCAGCACATTTTCTGATTAGGTTTTGTGGATTGACTATGCTATACCAAACCTTACACAGTTTGCATGCTTTTGGCATTCTTTTTCCTAATGCGTCAATTAGGATATTCACAAGATTCACCTTATTCATTTTCTTTGTCGGAATATGTTGGTTTATGTATATTTTCTTTATGAGTCTCTTGACCACTTGGATTTTATTTGGAACTTCTTCAATTATTTTCAAGATGTTTTCATTAGATTTGTTCCAGTTTGAAGGATTATATCCTTCTAATATATCTATGAATGCTTTTGTATCTTTTTGGTTAGGACTGTTGCTGATTTCATAGATGAGAAATGCCAGTTCCCTTCCTGCTACCTCATCGTATTGCGAATCTGCTAAACACGCTAAATTACGCCATCTCTTCCCGCAGTTGGAACTTACTGCCATCTTGTTCTGATTTACAGTATTACACTTGATAAACTAACTTAGAAGACGCTTTATCCTACTATTTTCACACTAATCTTATCACCGATAGTTCACGAACACTTCTAGATATTTCTCAAATTCTAGTCGTATGTTAAACTTGTGATATCTGTTGATTAATCTGATTTCACGCGGGAACGTCTCACCAAGCAAGATGGCTACTACGAGAGAGAGAGAGAGGGTGTTAGGTAGGAGAAAGATGGGAAAAATTGAGTGAGATAAAGAGAGAGAGAGTTGGTATTAGTGACAAGAAAAGTAGGAAAGAGACAGAAATGGTTGAAGAGAGAAAGAGAGAGTGAGAGAAAGGAATGAGAGGGAGAGGAAGAGAGCGAGAGAGTAGAGGGAGTGTTAGGCTTACCTACCTTACAGACCTTACATCTTGTTCGGGTTGCCCCAGGTCCCTCAGTGTGAGGCACCTCTAATGTCTACCAGAGAGTTGCTAGTACATCTTCCGGTATATTTTGCATCTTCCAATCTTGGATGGTCTGGGATGCAGTTTAGATATTTGTCGAGCTTATTCTTAAACACATCTACGCTCACTCCTGATATATTCCTCAGATGAGCTGGCAACGCATTGAATAGACGCTGCATTATCGATGCTGGTGCGTAGTGGATTAATGTCCTGTGTGCTTTCCTTATTTTTCCTGGTATAGTTTTGGGCACTATTAATCTACCTCTGCTTGCTCTTTCTGATATTTTTAGTTCCATGATATTTTCTGCTATTCCTTCTATCTGTTTCCATGCCTGAATTATCATGTAGCGTTCTCTTCTCCTTTCTAGACTATATAATTTTAAGAATTGTAGTCTTTCCCAGTAGTCTAGGTCCTTAACTTCTTCTATTCTAGCTGTAAAGGACCTTTGTACACTCTCTATTTGTGCAATATCCTTTTGATAGTGTGGGTACCATATCATATTGCAATATTCAAGTGGACTTACGAACATATGTTTTATAAAGCATAATCATGTGTTCAGCTTTTCTTGTTTTGAAGTGCCGTAACAACATTCCCATTTTTGCTTTACATTTTGCCAACAGAGTTGCTATTTGATCATTGCATAACATGTTCCTATTCATCATCACACCAAGGTCTTTAACTGCTTCCTTATTTGTGATGGTCTCATTATTAGGTCCCTTATATGCATATAGCTTTCTTTCTCTGTCTCCATAATTTATTGATTCAAATTTATCAGAGTTAAATACCATCCTATTTACCTCTGCCCAATCATATACTTTGTTAAGGTCTCTTTGTAGAGCGTTCCTATCTTCATCACAAGTAATTTCTCTACTTATTCTTGTGTCATCTGCGAAACTACTCACTACCGAATCCTTAACATTATTGTCTATGTCTTCAATCATAATAACAAACAGTATTGCAGCTAACACCGTACCTTGCGGCACACCGGATATTACCTTGGCTTCATCCGATTTCTCGTCGTTTGCAATAACTATCTGTTTTCTGTTGTGTAAAAATTCTTTTAACCATCTTCCTACTTTATCCACGATATTGTGTTTTCTAATTTTCTTCGCTAATATATTATGGTCTACTTTATCAAAAGCTTTTGCAAAGTCTAAATAAACCACATCTGTTTCATTTCTGCTTTTCATATTTTTGAATATGTTCTCACGGTGGACTAACAGTTGGGTTTGTGTACTTTTTCCGGGTACGAAACCATGTTGTCCTTTATTAAACAAATTATTTTTTATTAAATGTTTCATAATATTTTTCTTCATTACCCTTTCATACACTTTCATAATATGTGATGTTAGACTCACAGGCCTATAATTACTTGCCTCTAGTCTTGATCCACTTTTGAAAGTAGGGGTAATATATGCTAATTTGTGCTCATCATATATCTTGCCTGTATCTACACTTTGTCTTAATAATATTGCAAGTGGCTTTGCGATAGAATGAACTACTTTCTTTAACAAAATAGCAGGGATTCCATCAGGCCCCTGCAGCAGCTCCATTTTTAATTTCATTAATAGCCTGCACAATATCAGCTTCATTAATATCTATGTCAGCTAAATATTCACTATTTTCATCCCTTACTTCTATATCATTATCTTCATTATCTATTCTAGGGGTGAATTCTCTCTTATATCGTTCTGCCAGTATGTTGCAAATTTCCTTTTTTCTTTTTTTCATTCGTTAATCTCCCTTCAATTCTCAGAGGGCCTATTTCTATTCTTCTTTTATTCATCTTCTTCGCATATGAGTATAATAGTTTTGGGGTTTTGGCTTGATATTTAATAGGGTTTTTTCTTCCAAGTCCCGTTTTTCATTTTCTTTTGATTGTATAATCTTTTGTTCTGCATTTTCTATCTTACTTTTTAGTTCTATAACTTTCCATGCATTTTTTTCTTTTGCAAGACCTTTTTTCCACTTTCTGATTTTCTGGAACAAGATCCTTCTGTCTCTTGGTATGCATGAATGATGTTTACTTTTCTTCTTCGGTATATATTTTTCCACTATTTTCTCCAATATTTTATATAATATCTCCGTATTTACCCTTATGTCATCACTTACGAAAATGTTATCCCAATCTTTGTTTAATTCTTCATTAATTTCTGACCATTTTATATTTTTACTGTAGAAGTTGTATTTCCATATCCTTCCCACTTTTTCATTTCTTGCTTATCTCTGTTTTCACTTGCTTTGGAATGAACTGTTAATTCTATGACATTATGGTCTGAAATACTCGCATTATAAACTATTATTTCTTTAACGTAATTCATCTCGTTCACAAATACTAGGTCTAAAGTATTTTCCTTTCTTGTTGGCAGGTGATTTATTTGTTGAATGTTGTATTCTAGTAGCATATCTAATAGCTTTTCAAATTGCCTCTTATCTTCTGCACTACTATTACTCTCTTTTTTATATGTATAAGTACAACCACAATCTCCTATTCGTTCTTTCCATTCTACGAAAGGAAAGTTGAAGTCACCAGATAGGAGAATATCCAGTCCTTGTGATTTCTACATATATCATCCAATTTTTCAATTATTAAGTCAAACTCTTTAGTATTAGGAGGTCTATATATTACTATGTTCATCAATTTTTCAGATTCAAATTCTACCGCTATTAGTTCACATTCTGAGTTACTATATTTCTCATATATTTTTCCTTGTTTTTTGTCTTTCCCATATATTGCGGTTCCCCTTGATTCCTATTTTTTCTATCTGATCTATAAGTTTGGAACCCTTTTATTTGATCATCATTCCCAGTCTCTTGGGAATACCAGGTTTCACTTATATTCATTATATCTATTTTCTTTTCATTTTGGGTTAGTTCTTCTAAGTACTCTATTTTTCTTTTTGAGTTACTCGTAACTAAACCCTGCGCATTCATCACTATGATGGTTTGCGTGTTTTCTCCTTCATTTAATACTGGTAGTAATAAGGATTTTCCCATGTCTCTTTCCTGTTCTGATATGTTGTTCTTTTTTTCATTTCCAGAAATTCTGACATTAAAAAATCCAACTTTTCCATAATATTTGATCTTCCTTCATCATAATTATTAATTTTGTGTCTGAATCTGCAATTTTCTCCGTTTCTGCAATATCCTC
The DNA here is from genome assembly GCF_015104395.2 of Macrobrachium nipponense. NCBI lineage: Eukaryota > Metazoa > Arthropoda > Malacostraca > Decapoda > Palaemonidae > Macrobrachium > Macrobrachium nipponense. The sequence goes on from NC_061107.1 coordinate 141,814,246, forward strand.
TTGCATAATAAATACAGTTATTATCTCTTGAGTAGAATTTCGGAGCTGATGCTTTGAAATTTTTTGCTGACACTCTGCATATCTCATTGGTGGTTTGCTTTTCTCTTTTACCTGATATTCTTTGATGATTTCTCTCTTTATTTGTTTCTTTCTTTCTTATTTTGGATTTTATTACTTGGTTGGTTATTTATTTGATTATGATTCATGGCTACAGGGTGCATATATTTGCATTTTTTGTCGAACTTACATCCTTTTCCTTCTTTTAGGTTTTTACATATTTTTGGATGGAGCCAGATCTCTGCAATCATCCCATATCCATCTAAGTATGCACATTTACCATATATTTCATAGTTTTGACTATCTTAGGATGTTTGTAGTAACATCTTTCTCCAAATCTGCAATTCCCTCTTTTCAAAAGGTTGCAGATTTTGTCTTTCTTGTCTATTTTTTCCTCTTTCCCGTCATTGTATAGATCTGGGTAGAGCCTCTTCGGGATTTGCTTTTCTGTTGTCATATCGTAATTTATTTCTTCGTAGGTATGCTGCTTTATTGCCTCATATGTAGTATCAATGAGTATCTCTGCATCCCATACTTTTTATCTTGTTCTTTGTTTTCCTTTATTTTTTTTCTGTCATTTCATTTTTGTTTACTTCTCTTCCGTTTTCCTCTTCTTCTTCTTCTTCTTCTTCCTCTTCCTCTTCTTCTTCATCCTCAACTATTTGTACATTCAATCTTGATTTAATAACATTGTCTATCCATGATAGACATGTTGAACAAAAAATTCTTGTATCTTTTCTCAAATCTTGTATTACCTCAGCACACTGTGGATGGGTCGGAATGTTGCATGCAGCACATTTTCTGATTAGGTTTTGTGGATTGACTATGCTATACCAAACCTTACACAGTTTGCATGCTTTTGGCATTCTTTTTCCTAATGCATCAATTAGGATATTCACAAGATTCACCTTATTCATTTTCTTTGTCGGAATATGTTGGTTTATGTATATTTTCTTTATGAGTCTCTTGACCACTTGGATTTTATTTGGAACTTCTTCAATTATTTTCAAGATGTTTTCATTAGATTTGTTCCAGTTTGAAGGATTATATCCTTCTAATATATCTATGAATGCTTTTGTATCTTTTTGGTTAGGACTGTTGCTGATTTCATAGATGAGAAATGCCAGTTCCCTTCCTGCTACCTCCTCGTATTTCGAATCTGCTAAACACGCCAAATTACGCCACCTCTTCCCGCAGTTGGAACTTACTGCCATCTTGTTCTGATTTATAGTATTACACTTGAATAAACTAACTTAGAAGACGCTTTATCCTACTATTTTTCACACTAATCTTATCACCGATAGTTCACGAACACTTCTAGATATTTCTCAAATTCTAGTCGTATGTTAAACTTGTGATATCTGTTGATTATTGTGACTTCACGCGGGTACGTCTCACCAAGCAAGATGGCTACTACGAGAGAGAAAGATGGAAAAAGTGTGTGAGAGAGAGAGAGAGAGAGAGAGAGAGAGAGAGAGAGAGAGAGAGAGACCTTACCTTACAGACCTTACATCTTGTTCAGGTTGCCCCAGGTCCCTCAGTGTGAGGCACCTCTAATGTCTACCAAAGAGTTGCTAGCACATCTTCCGGTATATTTTGCATCTTCCAATCTTGGATGGTCTGGGATGCAGCTTAGATATTTGTCGAGCTTATTCTTAAACACATCTACGCTCACTCCTTATATTCCTCAGATGAGCTGGCAACGCATTGAATAGACGCTGCATTTTCGAAGCTGGTGGCGTAGTGGATTAATGTTCTGTGTGCTTTTTCCTTATTTTTCCTGGTATAGTTTTTGGGCACTGATTAATCTACCTCTGCTTGCTCTTTCTGATATTTTAGCTCCATGATGTTTTCGGCTATTCCTTCTATCTGTTTCCATGCCTGAATTATCATGTGCCTTTCTCTTCTCCTTTCTAGGACTATATAATTTTAAGGATTGTAGTCTTTCCCAGTAGTCAACGTCCTTACCTTCTTCTATTCTCACTGTAAAGGACCTTTGTACACTCTCTATTTGTGCAATATCCTTTTGATAGTGTGGGTACCATATCATATTGCAATATTCAAGTGGACTACGAACATATGTTTTATAAAGCATAATCATGTGTTCAGCTTTTCTTGTTTTGAAGTGCCGTAACAACATTCCCATTTTTGCTTTACATTTTACCAATAGAATTGCTATTTGATCATTGCATAACATGTTCCTATTCATCATCACACCAAGGTCTTTAACTGCTTCCTTATTTGTGATTGTCTCATTATTAGGTCCCCTATATGCATATAGCTTTCCTTCTCTGTCTCCATAATTTATTGATTAAAATTTATCAGAGTTAAATACCATCCTATTTACCTCTGCCCAATCATATACTTTGTTAAGGTCTCTTTGTAGCGCGTTCCGATCTTTATCACAAGTAATTTCTCTATTTATTCTTGTGCCATTGGCGAAACTACTCTCTACCGAGTCCTTAACCCTTAAACGCCGAAGCGGTAAAATAAAAATCGTCTTCCGTGTGCCGGGGGGGTTTTGGAGTGAGCGCGGAAGCGGAAAAAATATTTTTTTCAAAAAAATCACAGCACGCTTAGTTTTCAAGATTAAGAGTTCATTTTTGGCTCCTTTTTTTGTCATTGGCTGAAGTTTAGTATGCAACCATCAGAAATGAAAAAAATTATCATTATCATATATAAATAATGCGATATATGATAGCGCAAAAACGAAATTTCATATATAATTGTATTCAAATCGCGTTGTGCGCAAAATGGTTAAAGGTAACGAGTTACTTTTTTTTCGTTGTAATATACACTAAATTGCGATCATTTTGGTATATAACACATTGTAAAACGATAAAAGCAACACAGAGAAAATATTATCACAAAATGATGCATGAATTTGTAATGCGCAGACATAAAAAAATATATATTTTTTTAAATTCACCATAATTCTACATATTGTGCTAGAGACTTCGAATTTGTTTCAAGATGAAGATACATGATGGAATATTACGATACTGGAAAAGTTTTAGCTTACAATTGCAGTTTTCGACCATTTCGGACGAGTTAAAGTTGACCGAATGTCGAAATTGTTTTATATATTTATTTTATATGCAAATATTTCGAAAATGAGATATGCTACAACCTTCAAATATTTTTTGTTGTATTCTGCATGTTTTTGCGCACATTTTCATATATGAAACTCTATAAAACGCCTAATATGAAAAGGCACAAATATTAGGAGAATGCGACCTACGCATTTCGGAGATTTGCGGCCGAGAATCGGCGCGCGGAGGGAAGAAAATAGTTTTTTTTCAAAAATTCACCATAACCTAAATATTGTTCTAGAGACTTCCAATTAGTTTTAAAGTTAAGATAAATGATTGAATATTACTAGACTGTAAGAGGTTTATGTTACAAATGCGTTTTTCGACCATTTCGGTTGAGTCAAAGTTGACCGAACGTAGTTTTTTTTTCCTATTTATCGTAATTTATATGCAAATATTTCGAAAATGAGAAATGCTACAACCTTCAAATATTTTATGTTGTAGTTCCCTGCCATGGAATTGACGCACATTTTCCATATACTGAAACTCTAAGTAAAACAACGCCATCATAATGAAAATCAAGGCCACAAATTATTTATTAGAATGCTACTTACGGCATTTTCGGAGATTTGCGGCCGAGAATCGGTGCGCAGAGGGAAGAAAAAAGTTTTTTTCAAAAATTCACCATAAATCTAAATATTGTACTAGAGACTTCCAATTTGTTTTAAAGTGAAGATAAATGATTGAATATTACTAGACTGTAAGAGTTTTATGTACAAATGCGTTTTTCGACCATTTCGGTTGAGTCAAAGTTGACCGAACATAGTTTTTTTCCTATTTATCGTAATTTATATGCAAATATTTCAAAAATGAGAAATGCTACAAACTTCAAATATTTTTTGTTGTATTCTGCATGGAATTGCGCACATTTTCATATATGAAACTCTATAAATCGCCTAATATGAAAAGGCACAAATATTAGGAGAATGCGACTTACGCATTTCGGAGATTTGCGGCCGAGAATCGGCGCACGGAGGGAAGAAAAAAGTTCTTTTAAAAAATTCATCATAAATCTAAATATTGTTCTAGAGACTTCCAATTTGTTTTAAAGTGAATATAAATTATTGAATATTACTAGACTGTTATATAATTTGCTTACCCAAAAATACCAATATATATATATATATATATATATATATATATATATATATATATATATATATATATATATATATATATATATATATATATATATATATATATATATATTACATTTTTTCGATTCTGGTACGAATACATAAATAAAAGGAATGCAGGTGACACTTTTCTTTTTGCATACAATGAAATGTCTTATTATTATTTTATCATGCACAGATACAGATATATAAAAACTTGTAATAAATATGAAAATAAATATAAAATAAATGCAGAATACAACCTCGTAATCCTGACTCTTCATTCTATTCTTGTTTTTCTCCCTCCTCCATTGAAGAGTCTTGCATTTTTTTTCCTCTCGACATGACGAGGTACAGGTGGAGGAGGGAGACCGCGCGCCCTTACTGCCGATGGGCCCGGCGGCCCCGTGTGCCCTCCGCTGTCGGTTTATAAGGCACACTACAATACAAGACCGTACTGTGGTATTTACGGTCACAGTCCCCTATCCTGCAAAGAGCAATTTTGCAGATACGACAGAAGAACCGGGTCTCTCCCCTTCTGCCATTCATATGGCACACCCGGCACCGTTTCTGCCTGCGCCCTTCTAGGGCCTCCAGTGTGTGATCCCCTGGCTGCAGCTGACACACAGGGTCCACTACCCAACGAGAAGTGGTGATGGCGGGGCCGGTAGCGGTAAGAGGGTGGCGTCGTCAGCAGGGGCGTCGTCAGTAGGGCCGTCGTCAGCAGGGGCGGCAGCAGCAGGGGCGGCGGCAGCAGGGGCGGCGGCAGGTTGACCGAAGTTGACCCTCCTATCTGCCCTTTCCTGTGGGGGCAGATCTGCAGCTAGGGCAGGGGGTCAGTGATGGAAGGCCACTCATCGGGACTGAAGTTGATGAGGGCATTCCCAGCTACCTTGAGGAAATGTATGTGGGACAACCTCCGAAGATGGTCACTGCGGTACCCACAGTAGAGTATGTAGGCATTTTAGAGGGCCAACTGAAGGATGTATTTGAGGAGCTTCTGTGTCCACCTCCTGGTTCTCCTGGCGAAGGGATAATACTGGATGAGGTGATCAAAGAGATCAACTCCTCCCATGTGCCTATTATAGTGCCCAATGACGGTAGGCCGCTTGACACGAAACTGCTCAAACACAACTCGGCCCTGTCAACGTTTCTTCTTCCGCTGTACGATCTCTTCTTGGATGGGTTCATGACTCTTCGTAATCATGGGGACGAGTCGGACCCCCTTCCAACAGATGACGAAGACAGTGCCCTTCCGCCGCCACTCTGTCTCTCCTCTTGCCAGGTGTTGCGGATGGTTAGCGTACCTCTTGAGGGAATTCGGGGCCCCACGCACCAACCGAAGGGCACCACTGACGTGCACACTTGCTTCATACAGTTCCTGGACCAGGGATACCGAGTTATAATAATTACCCATAAACAGGTGATATCCCTGGTTACGGAAACGTTCATCAAGACTGAATACAGTGTCACGCAGCGTGGAGAAGACCCCGGAATACACCAAAAAGTCCACGACGTATCCAGTGTTGGACTCGTTAATAAAAAAAAAAAAAACTCCATATTTCTTCGGCTTCTTGGGGTTATACACTTTAATACTTGGGACGTCCTTTGTAAGGCATCATCCCCTCATCCAAAGAAAGGTTCTTTCCAGGAACCACGAGAATTCTACACCGTTCACGAATGTATTCCAACACTGGGCAGATTAGGAGGAGGCGATCGCTGTTATTCCGGGGTATGGCCCTTCGGTTGAAGGGGTTGAAATACCTGTCCAATGCCAGGAAATTATCACGGGACATAACGCCGGGCACATTGGGCGTACTTAAAAAAATTCTGCCTCCAATATTGCCTGATGTCGGCAGCAGGCATCATACCAAAATAAATGTGGAGCCCCAAAAAATGTGCCATGTCAATGAGGTTGCAACCCCGCCAATTGTACGACAATGTTGTGCGTAATTCATAACGGCAGTACCGAGCGTAGTCCACCGTCTCTTCTACCAGGTACTCCAACAATTCCCGCGTAAGGAACAGCTGGATGAACCTCAGAGCAGTGAGAGGTACAGGTACGGTGAGCCCAGGTGTTGCCGTGAATGGGTGCATGTTAGGAGGGGTGGGGTCCTCCGTCCACCTCTCGTCGCTCTCGGACGATCGGCCTTCACCTTGGCTGGCGCGACGAGCCGACCTTCTACGTGCCCGTGTGCGTGTGCGCGCACGGGCGCGGGCACAATTTCACACACTAACCCCCCCATTGGCCCATCACTCTCACTTAGGCCTTCGCTTTCAGTATCGTCATCCGCGATAAAACTAGACCCCATATCCCCATCCTCAGATTCCCCCTCATATGCACTGAAACCACTAAATTCGAGCTCACTTTCGGGATGTGAGCCTCGAACGGACATTGGGGGCATATATTTGTCATCACTGACATCGGGACTGATGTTCTCATCACTCGATGACCATCCGCCATCAAAATGAGGACTTGCGACATATTCCCGATCAAGCTCCGATAAATACTCTTCTATGTCCCTTGGTTGGAGGCCTCCCAAATTCCTACGAATGCCCCTAAGGACGCCCTGATGCTTCCTAGGGGTTACTAAAGGCACACGAGACACACGTTGTGATCCTAAACCACTTTCATCCACACGTGGTTGCACAGAACGGCGTTGAGGCGCCAGGTCATGTTGGGTGCTTGGTCCTTCGCCAGCATCCAAGTCCAAGATACGCCTTACACGATCCCTTCCAACGGGTAAAATGCGCCTTTCGCGGTCCACACGTCGTTGAGACATCTCTATGTATGTCCTGTACCTCCACAAATATTCAAAGTCTCGCACAAGATCAGGAAAACTTGATTGCGACAAAAGATTGCTCTCGGACGACGCGGCGCTGATGCTGACTGGTGCGAGAAGAAAGCATGTCGCGCATGCGCACTTGGGTCAAGCTTCTAAACAAAACAACACCTCGATCCGTGAACTCCCAGCATCCCCCAAGATGCGTGATTAAAAAAAAAACAAATTTTGTATGTCGAGAGACAAAAAATGTTGACGTAAAATACGTCCAGTCAGCGTTTAAGGGTTAACATTACTGTCTATGTCTGCAATCATAATAACAAACAGTAATGCAGCTAACACCGTACCTTATGGCACACCAGATATTACCTTAGCTTCATCCGATTTCTCATCGTTAGCAATTACTATCTGTTTTCTGTTGTGTAAAAATTATTTTAACCATCTTCCTACTTTATCCACTATATTATGTTTTCTAATTTTCTTTGCTAATATATTATGGTCTACCTTGTCAAAAGCTTTTGCAAAGTCTAGATAAACCACATCTGTTTCATTTCTGCTTTTCATATTTTGTATATGTTCTCACGGTGGACTAACAGTTGGGTTTGTGTACTTTTTCCAGGTACAAAACCATTTTGTCCTATATTAAACAAATTATTTTTTATTAAATGTTTCATAATATTTTTCTTCATTACTATTTCATACACTTTCATAATATGTGATGTTAGACTCACAGGCCTATAATTACTTGCCTCTAGTCTTGATCCACTTTTGAAAGTAAGGGTAATATATGCTAATTTGTGCTCATCATAAATCTTGCCTGTATCTATACTTTGTCTTAATAATATTGCAAGTGGCTTTGCGATAGAATGAACTACTTTCTTTAACAAAATAGCAGGGACACCACCAGGACCTGCAGCAGCTCCATTTTTAATTTCATTAATAGCCTGCACAATATCAGCTTCATTACTATCTATGTCAGCTAAATATTCACTATTTTCATCCCTTACTTCTATATCATTATCTTCATTATCAATTCTAGGGGTGAATTCTCTCTTATATCGTTCTGCCAATATGTTGCATATTTCCTTTTTTCATTCGTTAATCTCCCTTCAATTCTTAGAGGGCCTATTTCTATTCTTCTTTTATTCATCTTTTTCGTGTACGAGTATAATAGTTTGGGGTTTTGCTTGATATTTACTAGGGTTTTTTTCTGCCAAGTCCCGTTTTTCATTTTCTTTTGATTGTATAATCTTTTGTTCTGCATTTTCTATCTTACTTTTTAGTTCTATAACTTTCCATGCATTTTTTTTCTTTTGCAAAACCTTTTTTCCACTTTCTGATTTTCTAGAACAAGATCCTTCTGTCTCTTGGTATGCATGACTGATGTTTACTTTTCTTCTTCGGTATATATTTATCCACTATTTTCTCTAATATTTTATATAATATCTCTGTATTTACCCTTATGTCATCACTTACGAAAATGTTATCCCAATCTTTGTTTAATTCTTCATTTATTTCTGACCATTTTATATTTTTAGTGTAGAAGTTGTATTTTCCATATCCTTCCCACTTTTTCATTTCTTGCTTTTCTCTGTTTTCACTTGCTTTGGAATGGACTGTTAATTCTATGACATTATGGTCTGAAATACTCGCATTATAAACTATTATTTCTTTAACATAATTCACCTCGTTCACAAATACTAGGTCTAAAGTATTTTCCTTTCTTGTTGGCAGGTGATTTATTTGTTGAATGTTGTATTCTAGTAGCATATCTAATAGCTTTTCAAACTGCCTCTTATCTTCTGCACTACTATTACTCTCTTTTTTTATATGTATAAATACAACCACAATCTCCTATTCGTTCTTTCCAGTCTACGAAAGGAAAGTTAAAGTCTCCAGATAGGAGAATAGTCCAGTCCTTGTGATTTCTACATATATCATCCAATTTTTCAATTATTATGTCAAACTCTTTAGTATTAGGGGGTCTATATAATACTATGTTCATTAATTTTTCAGATTCAAATTCTACTGCTATTAGTTCACATTCTGAGTTACTATATTTCTCATATATTTTTCCTTGTTTTTTGTCTTTCCCATATATTGCAGTTCCCCCTTGATTCCTATTTTTTCTATCTGATCTATAAGTTTGAAACCCTTTTATTAGATCATCATTCCCAGTCTCTTGGGAAAACCAGGTTTCACTTATATTCATTATATCTATTTTCTTTTCAATTTGGGTTAGTTCTTCTAAGTACTCTATTTTTCTTTTTGAGTTACTCGTAACTAAACACTGTGCATTCGTCACTATGATGGTTTGCGTGTTTTCTCCTTCATTTAATATGGGTAATAATAAGGATTTTCCCATGTCTCTTTCCTGTTCTGATATGTTGTTCTTTTCTTCATTTCCAGAAATTCTGACATTAAAAAATCCAACTTTTCCATAATATTTGATCTTCTTTCATCATAATTATTCGTTTTGTGTCTGAATCTGCAATTTTCTCCGTATCTGCAATATCCTCTTGCATCATAAATACAGTTCTTATCTCTTGAATTGTATCCTGGAGCTGATGCTTGGAAATATTTTGTTGACACACCATATCGCGGTGATGGCTGGTTTTTTCCTTTCACCTGATATTCTTTGTTCCTCTCTTTGTTTGTTTCTTTCTTATTTTGGATTTTATTATTCGATTGATTATTTATTTGATTTTGATTCATGGCTACATTTTTTGTCGAACTTACATCCTTTTCCTTCTTTTAGGTTTTTGCATATTTTGGGACGTAGATCTCTGCAATCATCCTGCTAGGTATGCACATTTACCATATATTTCATAGTTGTGACATACCTTAGGATGTCTGTAGTAACATCTTTCTCCCAATCTGCAATTCCCTCTTTTCAAAAAAATGCAGACTTTGTTTTTCTTGTCTATTTTTTCCTCTTTCCCATCATTGTTCAGATCTGGGTAGAGCCTCTTCGGGATTTTCTTTTGTGTTGTCATGTCGTAATTCATTTCTTCGTATGTATGCTGCTTGATTGCCTCATATGTAGTATCAATGAGTATCTCTGCATCCATACTTTCATCTTGTTCTTTGTTTTCCTTATTTTTTTCTGTCATTTCAGTTTTGTTTACTTCTCTTCCATTTTCCTCTTCTTCTTCATTCTCTTCCTCTTCTTCTTCATCCTCAACTATTTGTACATTCAGTCTTGATTTAATAACATTGTCTATCCATGATAGACATGTTGAGCAAAATATTCTGGTATCTTTTCTCATATCTTGCATTACTTCAGCACATTGCGGATGCGTCAGAATGTTGCGTGCAGCACATTTTCTGATCAGGTTTTGTGGATTAACTATGCTATACCACACCTTACATAGTTTGCATGCTTTTGGCATTCTTTTCCCTATTGCATCAATTAGGATATTCACAATGTTCACCTTATTCATTTTCTTTGTCAGAATATGTTGATTTATGTATATTTTCTTTATGAGTCTCTTGACCACTTGGATTTTATTTGGAACTTCTTCAATTATTTTCAAGATGTTTTCTGTTGATTTGTTCCAGTTTGAAGGATCATATCCTTCTAATATATCTATGAATGCTTTTGCATATTTCTGGTTATGGCTGTTGTTGATCTCATAGATGAGAAATGCCAGCTCCCTTCCTGCTACCTCATCATATTGCGAATCTGCTAAACATGCTAAATTTCGCCATTTTTTTCCACAGTTGGAACTTACTGCCATCTTCATCTGATTTACAGTATTTCACTTGATAAACCAACTTAGTAGACACTTTATCCTACTATTTTCACACTAATCTTATCACCGACAGTTCACGAACACCTAGATATTTATAAATTTCCAGATGAATGTTAAACGTGTGATATCTGTTGATTAATCAGACTGTGCCCGGTAACGTCTCACCAAGCAAAATGGCACTGGATAGAGAGGAGAGGGAGAGAGAAGAGAGAGAGAGAGAGAGAGAGAGAGAGCAGAGAGAGAGAGAGAGCGAGAGAGAGAGAGAGAGAGGAGAGGAGAGACGATGAGATAGAGAGAGAGAGAGAGAGAGAGCAAATTTATCATTTGTAATTTAAAGTTGTCCCAAGCAGCACTGGGTCGGTCAGCTAGTGAAATTTAAACGGCCATTCCAGTTCGTGTATGAACAAACAATAAGTATATATGTACTATACACATACATTCACTCGAAGTGTCTGAAATAGCCATATCAAAACTGTCTAAAAAATATCAGTAACTTTATACAGACTTTTCTTCCTAAGCCTTAGTCCAAGCACTTTGCCAGTCATAAGCACCCAACATTTTAATGGATCAAAGCAGGCCAAATAATCTGATTCTTGCACAAAATCATTTCAGTGCTGATAAAGACTTTAATACATTACTCGTCAAGATATTAGCCGCTTAGTGTCAAGCGGCAAAGAAATTCCGTCCAATCACTTATTTGGAGGTTTAGCAAGGGACTGTACATGTTTTTTGGTCAGGCTCCCACCACAATTTTTGCCTACCGCGTATCACTTTATTGCCCCGTGACGTTAATATGGACCATGACGATGATTTGAGTCAACAGATAATAACACAGATTTGTGCACTGAAGCAATCTTGCCTTAAAACAAAGTAGATATCGGATCAGCTGGGTGTGAACAGGCGTTCAGTTCAATGCTGAGTTGCCAGAATTAACGAAGGTGGCAACCATGCCATCCGTCTCAAAAAAAGCGGTCTGGTATGCCTAAGAAGACCTCTGATCAGAGTATCACTGTTCTCAAGCGTCAATTAGAAAGTAACTGACGCTTGAAAAGAGTCTAACTTTGATTAGACGTCTTCTCAGGCACACTAGGGTGCGTTTTTTGAGACAGAATTTCATGGTTGCCACCTTTGTTAAACATGGCAACCCAGTGCCGAACTGAACGCATGCTAACACCCAGTTGATCCAACACTGCTTTGTTTTAAGGCCAGATTGCTTCAATGCACATATCTGTTGACTAAAATCACCCTCTTGGCCCATATTAAGGTCACAGTGGGCAATAAAGTGATATGTGGTAGGCCAAAAAGGCAGTAGGAGCGTGGACAAAAAAAATATATACGGCCCCTTACTAGACCTCCGAACATGTGACTGAGTGCTCTCTCCTTGCCAAGTGTCAAAGCTTCACCCCTTTCTCTACGCGCTGTAAGCGGCCTAATGCACTGACGAAATTTCATCTCAACTTTTTCGCTCCTTCAAAATTCGACAAGATAGTAGGCCGCTTGATGCTAAACGGCCTAATATCTTGTCGAGTTCTGTAGTATACTAGTATGAGGCAGCCTTATGCGCCCTCATAAAAGAAGTAAGGCAGGTGCTGGTATTCTTAAAAGAAGCATCATAAGCCAGAATGTGTGAAATTTCACCGAAATACATCCTAATTGAAAGAGAAAACCTAAGTTTCTTCAAAGATGTCATGGGAACAGAAATGTTATGACAACACCTCAACTAAATGAGGATAAAGAGAAGCACAGCACACCATCAGAAGCCTTAGCCGGAGATTCCTCCACTTCAGTCTCACCCTCTGTCAGGGAAGGTGTCAGGGTGGCAGCAGCTAGCTCCTCAAACAAAATTCCTGGTGCCTTGGGAGAGGAGACAGAGGGAAGCACATCACAAGCGGAAGCTGCACAAGCATTGAAGTAATGCCTTCAGGTACCACAGAAAATGGGGAGAAGGTTGAGAGGAAGGGGGAAGGGAAAGGCCAGCAACACCTAACCTCTTCACACAAAACCACCTTATTAGATCGAATACCGTTACTAAAAGGTAATCCCTAAACAATAATGCAGCTAGAATAGTATCTCACTAAGATTCCACTGAAGATCCTGTAGCAAAGGCCGAAGTCAAAAGAGAAATATAAGCAGTGGCAGGAGGAAAAGTCACTGACATCTGAATAAACAGACAATAATGGTAGAAAAAGTGCTTTGTGGAGAGAAAGAAATGGAAGAAAAAGTATTAGAACGGGAAAAAGGAGAAAAAGAGTACATGCACAGAAGGAATTGGCTCCACAATTAACCGAGTTAGAATAACTTCAGAATTAGAGCCTCTTACCTTTGAAAATTACCTTCAACAATAATGACTAATACATTCGTAGCTACAGAAGTGCTAACCTCACTACTAGTACTAGAATCTGACGTCATGAAGTCAAAATTTGGACGGTCGATTAGCTTTTTACAAAATGATCCTTCAGCGAATGAGCTGAACGCTTCACAGAGGGCATTACAATTAGGAAGATGTCAAAGGCCATATATGTACCTTACCCTAAGAACCAAAAGGGTTCCCCAGCAGCAGATTTCGCCAACTGCTGCAATGCAATCCTGAGCTCAGACAACTGAAATTTTACCTCTAAAGAGAGATGCAATCACTATCGCACACTATGGAACATGTCCCTAAAATGAATTCTATGAGGCCTTTCACCGACTTCAAAATAAGATTCTCGTCCCGTTTTAACTTCTCTATGCAAAGTAACTGTTTGTTACTTATTGTCTTGTGCGAACAGAAGGCAGAGGTACAGGAGAGGGCTAAGGCCTAGGTAAAGGAGAAAGCCAAAGACACTTGTAACGAGCCCAAGTGAAGGCACTCGGAAGTAACAGAAACATGTCCTGATCTAATCAGTCTGTTTCCCTTCTTTTATAACGTTTAAGAAATATAAGCATAAATAATCATTAAACCAGTTATTGTGTTCCTCACATCTATTTTCAATATCACACTCTTGAACCTTACAGGTGCCACTCAAAAGAAAACATTGTGCTCACAGTAATTGTTTCTACAAAACCACATGTTCTTGACTTTGTTTCCCGAGAAAGACATCCTATAGAACTAAAGCCAAAGGTCACAATACCATGTACTGCTGCCGATGGACCTCATACAGTGCACTGTAGGCATTACAGTGGAACCTTGGTTTTCGTACGTACATAATCCGTTCCGGAACCTCCCACGAAGTCCAGAACATACGAAAACTGAAACAATAATTCCCATAAGGAGTAATGTAAACAGTTTTACATACAGAAAACAATGAGAAATAAATATAAATGAATAATGAAACGAATAATGAACATTTAACATCACTCTTACCTTTATGAAAGACTTGTTTGTTTCTATGGTGTTTTTACGTTGCATGGTACCAGTGGTGGTTATTCATCAACGGGCAGACTCTTGGTAGCATATGGAGGGTGGAAAGGGGAAGAGGAGGAGGAGAGGTTTTTGTGCAGAAGCAGAAGGGGAATTCCCCTCCAGAAGGATTTCAGGTATCAAGGACCTATCTGGAATTTTTTTTTTTTTTACAATATCTTTAGTCCCGGATCTCTTCTGCATTTTCATCATTATTATTATTTTTTTTTTTTTTTTTTTTTGCTCAATCACAGTCCTCTAATTCGACTGGGTGGTATTTATAGTGTGGGGTTCCGGGTTGCATCCTGCCTCCTTGGGAGTCCATCACTTTTCTTACTATGTGCACTGTTTCTAGGATCACACTCTTCTGCATAAGTCCTGGAGCTACTTCAGCCTCTAGTTTTTCCAGATTCCTTTTCAGGGATCTTGGGATCGTGCCTAGTGTCCCCATGATTATGGGTACAATTTCCACTGGCATATCCCATATCCTTCTTATTTCTATTTTCAGGCCTTGATACTTATCCCTTTTTTTCCTTTCTTTCTCTTCAACTCTGGCGTCCCATGGTATTGCGACATCAATGAGTGATACTTTCTTCTTGATTTTGTCAATCAACGTCACGTCTGGTCTATTTGCACGTATCACCCTATCTGTTCTGATACCATAGTCCCAGAGGATCTTTGCCTGATCGTTTTCTATCACTCCTTCAGGTTGGTGTTCGTACCACTTATTACTGCAAGGTAGCTGGTGTTTCTTGCACAGGCTCCAGTGGAGGGCTTTTGCTACTGAATCATGGCTCTTTTTGAACTGGTTCTGTGCAAGTGCCGGACATTCGCTTGCTATGTGGTTTATGGTTTCATTTTTCGTATTGCACTTCCTACATATGGGAGAGATGTTATTTCCATCTATCGTTCTTTGGACATATCTGGTTCTTAGGGCCTGATCTTGTGCCGCTGTTATCATTCCTTCAGTTTCCTTCTTGAGCTCTCCCCTCAGTAGCCATTGCCATGTGTCATCGCTGGCTAGTTCTTTAGTCTGTCTCATGTATTGTCCGTGCATTGGTTTGTTATGCCATTCCTCTGTTCTGCTTGTCTTTCTCCTGTCTCTGTATATTTCCAGGTCTTCCTCTACTTTTATCAGTCCTTCTTCCCATGCACTCTTGAGCCACTCGTCTTCACTGGTCTTCATAAATTGCCCTGGTGCTCTGTTCTCGATGTTGACGCAGTCCTCTATGCTTAGTAGTCCCCTCCCTCCTTTCTTTCGTGTTATATATAGTCTGCCCGTATTTGCTCTTGGGTGTAGTGCTTTGTGTATTGTCATATGTTTCCTCGTTTTCTGGTCTATGCATTATTATTATTATTATTATTATTATTATTATTATTATTATTATTGTTAAAAATGACTGCTGCTTCAGCGCTATTAATCTTATAAAGAGTCTTCTCTATCTTTCTGATGACGGCTTTTCTCGTTGTTGCTTAGACTGGCGAGCAACACACCAAAGGGCATAGTAAAAATTCGGTTGAGTCATTTGATTTATTATTGCTTATACAATTCTCTCTTTCTCTCTCTCTCTCCTCTCTAACACGACGTTTCCTCCTGATCGACAGGACATTATCAAGCGATAACTGCTGAGGGACTGAATTCCAGTGGCGAGTCCATCTCCTTTTATCGTGGTGTTGCGAGCTCTTGAGTACGGTCAGAGCACCTCTCCGGCAGGTCGGGTTCTCATTGGTTCCCGGGAAGGTGACTCATACAGAGGGCGTTGACGAGTCTTGCAGACCTTCTCAGGTGGGGGGTATCACCGGGAGCCTCTTGATTGGCTTTCTACCTGAGTGACGTCACCCCTGGTATTATTCTCATGTCCGGTGTTCGTTTCATGCGCGCTGGTACTTTCGTTAGGGGGGAGGGGTGTGGTCCTCCTCACACACGTCGGTATCAGGAACGCTTCTTGGGTGGTATTAAGGGGAGGCTTTTCCTCGAGGATGATCAGCGCTTCTAGGAGACACAGACGTCGTGGGTCAGGTGCTCTCCCGATGATCTTAACATTCCTGACGATGTCATCTCTCGTGATGTTTCTGCGGTGTACTACAAGGGCGTGCTGCCTAATGGCGCCCTCCTGGGCGTGGCAGGAATCCTCTTTGACAGGCACATCGTCGTCATGCCCATGTAAATCCCAGGGCATCCTTGGGCAGGGCATACGTATCGGTAGACGACGTTGGACTGCTTCAGGGGGTCTCCTACCGGTGGGGAGGGGTTGTTCTTCATCAGGAGGTCTTTCGTACGCCGATTCTTGTAGTAAATAATGAGGGACACTCTCTTTCCTTCCTCCATGGGCCGGACGTGTTCCTCTATTATTTTCTTCATGGCTGCTTCTTCCTCCTTGTATTGGTGGTGCATGAAAGCTTTATAGAAAAGTTTGATATCCTCCGGGGCGGAATGTTCCTTCTCTCTTCCTCCGTCATGTACCACTTGTCAAGGGAGGCTCAAGTTTCTCGGTTTACAAGTTTGTTCGACTACCCATTGTTAATTAGCATCTGGGATGCTCGGTCGAGTTCGAGGTGCGTGTCCTGCCACGTCAAACAGTGCGAGATGGCCCTTCTGACGAAGGCCCTGACGGTGGTGGTCTTGAACCGCGCAGGACACTCGCTATCACCATTCAGACAAAGTCCGAGGTTCGTAGCTTTGGTGTAAACTGTAGTCGCCAACTTCTGATTCGTCTTCGTGACAAGGACGTCGAGGAAGGGGAGCCGATCGTTGCTGCTGTACTCGACAGTGAAGTTGAGTGCGCTGTGCTGCAGGAACTGCTGCCGAAGGGCTTCTACCTCATCCTCGCAGTCGGCTTGCACGAAGATGTCACCGATGTAGCGTCCGTATGTGCAGGGACATCTGTGTTGATCTTCCTGTTCTCCCATGTAGAAGTTAGCGAAGAGGACTCCTAAGGGGGACCCCATCGCTACACCGTCCTTTTGGCGGTACATACTGTCCTCGGTGGGTGGTGAAAGGGGCTCTTTTCGTACAGATATCCAGCAGGGTTCTTAAAGAGTCTTCTGGGATGTTAGGGTGTCTCATATTGGGATTCCTATATACCCGCTCCATGATGATCCCTATCGTCTCGTCGACTGGGACGTTGGTGAATAGGGACTCAACGTCTAAGGAAGTCATGGTTCCCGCACCGGGGGAGTCGCGGATCTTCTCTAAAAATTCCACCGATGAGGTGAGGCAGTACCTGGAGGGGATATAGGGGGTCAGAATTTTATTAAGGCGTTTGGCCAGAGCGTAAGTCAGGGCGGGCGTTTGGCTGATGATCGGGCGTAGGGGGTTGCCTTCCTTGTGGGTCTTCACGTTCCCGTATAGGTAGCCGAGGCTGTAGTCACCTTGGATGGGCGGGAGTGTGTGGCATTCGTAGCGGCATTCACGGCTGCGATGACCCGGTTGGCGTCGCGTTTGATGTCTTCCGTCAGATTCTTCGTAAGTCTCTTGAACTTAGAGACATCAGACAAGATGGCGTCGAGTTTCTCGAAGTATTCCGAGGTGCTGATGAGCACGAACGCGCTGTCTTGTCTGCACGCCTTACGGTGATGTCTTCCTTCTTCTTCTTCAGATCTGCGGCTGCCTCCTTCATCTCTTTGGTGTATATACCACTCGAGTATGACCCCCTGTCCGTAAGAGCCTCTGCTAGCAGAAGATGTTGAAGGGCGTCCGTCGTTGTCAGGATCTTCTTGGCTTCCAACTGCTGAATCGAGTCGAGGAGCATCTCAATCTCCAGGCGTTTCTCGTGTTTCTTCGGTTGACACGAAGTGGCAGTTTAGTCCGAGGTTTAATATGTCATTTTGTTCAGGGGTGGGCTGGTAGGCAGTGAGGTTGATATACCTCTGCGTCTTTTCTTGAACGCGTAGCTTACCGCCGTTGAGGGCGACAAGTTTACGGGTTACGCCCCTAACCCGATTACTCATGTCATCTTCGCTTAGGTAGGCAAGACGCGCGTTAATATCTTCGTAGGTGGGAGGCTTGCGCTGGTCCTCCGCTCGGTCGTTTGGTTGGTGATGGTGGTCTCTTGCAGGGGTGTCGTGTCTGGTATTGTCATCAGGATCAGGGCGGACAGCTTCAGCACGTATTTCCGCCCATTCTTCTCGCAGGCGGTGATGTTCCTCCTTCAGGGTCTTCATATCATGTCAAAACCAAAGAAACACGAGAAACGCCTGGAGATTGAGATGCTCCTCGACTCGATTCAGCAGTTGGAAGCAAAGAAGATCCTGACAACGACGGACGCCCTTCAACCTCTTCTGCTAGCAGAGGCCCTTATGGACAGGGGGTCATACTCGAGCGGTATTTACACCAAAGAGATGAAGGAGGCAGCCGCAGATCTGAAGAAGAAGGAAGACATCACCGTAAGGCGTGCAGACAAGACAGCCGCGTTCGTGCTCATCAGCACCTCGGAATACTTCGAGAAACTCGACGCCATCTTGTCTGATGTCTCTAAGTTCGAGAGACTTACGAAGAACCCGACGGAAGACATCAAACGCGATGCCAACCGGGTCATCGCAGCCGTGAATGCCGCTACGAATGCCACACACCTCCCGCCCATCCAAGGTGACTACAGCCTCGGCTACCTATACGGGAACGTGAAGACCCACAAGGAAGGCAACCCCCTACACCCGATCATCAGCCAAACGCCCGCCCCGACTTACGCTCTGGCCAAACGCCTTAATAAAATTCTGACCCCCTATATCCCCTCCAGGTACTGCCTCACCTCATCGGTGGAATTTTTGGAGAAGATCCGCGACTCCCCCGGTGCGGGAACCCATTGGCGTCCTTAGACGTTGAGTCCCTATTCACCAACGTCCCAGTCGACGAGACAATAGGGATCATCATGGAGCGGGTATATAGGAATCCCGATATGAGACCCCCTAACATCCCAAAAGACTCCTTAAGAACCCTGCTGGATATCTGTACGAAGAGAGCCCCTTTCACCACCCACCGAGGACAGATGTACCGCCAAAAAGGACTGCGTAGCGATGGGGTCCCCCTTAGGAGTCCTCTTCGCTAACTTCTATATGGGTGAAGTGGAAGAAAGGGTCTTCTCGCAACATAGATGTCCCTGCACACACGGACGCTACATCGGTGACATCTTCGTGCAAGCCGATTGCGAGGATGAGGTAGAAGCCCTTCGGCAGCAGTTCCTGCAGCACAGCGCCCTCAACTTCACTGTCGAGTATAGCAGCAACGATCGGCTCCCCTTCCTCGACGTCCTTGTCACGAAGACGAATCAGAAGTTGGCGACTACAGTTTACCCACCAAAGCTACGAACCTCGACTTTGTCTGAATGGTGATTAGCGAGTGTCCTGCGCGGTTCAAGACCACCACCGTCAGGGCCTTCGTCAGGAGGGCCCTCTCGCACTGTTCGACGTGGCAGGACACGCACCTCGAACTCGACGAGCATCCCAGATGCTAATTAACAATGGGTACTCGAACAAACTCGTAAACCGAGAAACTCGAGCCGCCCTTGACAAGTGGTATATGACAGAGGAAGAGAGAAGGAACATTCCGCCCCCGGAGGATATCAAACTTTTCTATAAAGCCTTCATGCACCACCAATACAAGGAGGAAGAAGCAGCCATGAAGAAAATAATAGAGGAACACGTCCGGCCCATGGAGGAAGGAAAGAGAGTGTCCCTCATTATTTACTACAAGAATCGGCGTACGAAAGACCTCCTGATGAAGAACAACCCTCCCCACCTGTAGGAGACCCCCTGAAGCAGTCCAACGTCGTTCTACCACGGATACGTATGCCCCGCCAAGGATGCCCTGGGATTTACATGGGCATGACGACGATGTGCCTGTCAAAGAGGAGGTTTCCTGCCACGCCCAGGAGGGCGCCATTAGGCAGCACGCCCTTGTAGTACACCGCAGAAACATCACGAGAGATGACATCGTCAGGAATATTAAGATCATCGGGAGAGCACCTGACCCACGATGTCTGCGTCTAGAAAGCGCTGCTCATCCTCGAGGAAAAGCCTCCCCTTAATACTACCCAAGAAGCGTTCCTGATACCGACGTGTGTGAGGAGGACCACACCCCTCCCCCCTAACGAAAGTACCAGCGCGCATGAAACGAACACCGGACATGAGAATAATACCAGGGGTGACGTCACTCAGGTAGAAGCCAATCAAGAGGCTCCCGGTGATACCCCCCACCTGAGAAGGTCTGCAAGACTCGTCAACGCCCGCCGTATGAGTCACCTTCCCGGGAACCAATGAGAACCCGACCTGCCGGAGAGGTGCTCTGACCGTACTCAAGAGCTCGCAACACCACGATAAAAGGAGATGGACTCGCCACTGGAATTCAGTCCCTCAGCAGTTATCGCTTGATAATGTCCTGTCGATCAGGAGGAAACGTCGCGTTAGAGAGAGAGAACTCGGGAGAGAGATGAACTGAGAGAATCGAGAGAGAGAGAGAGAAGAGAGAATGAGAGAGAGAGAGAGATGAGAGAGAGAATTGTATAAGCAATAATAAATCAAATGACTCAACCGAATTTTACCATGCCCTTTGGTGTGTTGCTCGCCAGTCTAAGCAACAACGAGAAAGCCGTCATCAGAAAGATAGAGAAGACTCTTAATATTATTATTATTATTATTATTATTATTATTATTATTATTATTATTATTATTATTATTATTATTATTCAGGAGATGAACCGTAATCATATGGAACAAGCCTACAGGGGCCAGAGACTTGACATTCAAGCTTCCAAAGAATATGGTGTTCCTTCGAAAGAAGTAACAGAAAGTAATGGGAAATACAAAAAGAAGAAATTAGTTAACAGAAAAAACAGATACATCAACAAATTAATAAATAAATAAAAATTCAATTAAAATATTCAAATGCAAGTTGAACTGTATTAGGGTAGTAATGGTCTGCACCTTTGAACTTCTGAAGTTCTAACTGCACGATATCCTCTGGGAGGCTGTTCCACAGTTCAACGGTATGAGGAATAAAGGACCTCTGGAACCGAGTTCTACAGTGAGGCACATTTACTGCAATCTGGTGCTGCTCTTCAGCGAATTTGGTTTCTCTCTTTAGGAAAAGGTGATCAGGGATCAATTGTGAAGGTGAAAGATCTCTGTTAAAATACAATTTATGAAAACAAAAAAATGACAAGCAAGAGACCATCCGTCAATGGAAGCAGAAACCTACCACCACGATCCACTCCCTCTATAAGAGATAAATCTTTGGCAGAAGCAGACATCCACACCGGAGAATATTCTAGTGAAGGGAGGACAAATGTCTTAAAACAGGATACATTGATTTTATCATTGTTATAAATATGAGGCCTTACGAACAATACCTAACTTTCGTGCAGCATTTGCCGAATCTTTCATTAGATGTTTCGCAAAAATAAGATGTGTCAAAAGTTGCACCTAGAATAGTTAAAGCTTCAGACTCATACAGCAAAGTCCCATCCACCTGAATGAGGAGGATGGGGTGAATAATCTGTACGGGGCCTCTGCTAATCAATAATTTTCGTTTTATTTTAGTTCAGCCTCATACCCCACCCACTACCATGTTCATCTGTGGAATTTGAATGAAGCTTTTGAATGCTGTGAATGAGCCTTACTGATCCATTAAAAAATTTTAAAACAAAGAACTGAATGACAACTACACTCCAAATTTTTCTAACGATAAATAGGTCATCTGTGCGCATTTGGTTTACTACGGCAACAAATAGTCATGGGCATCAAACACTGGGATTAAAAACTCAACTCTGAATTGTTACTACTTGCAAGTTCCAAATAAAAACATCAAATCGTAGTTACAGGCACAACACTGGAGATCAAGACAATGTGACCTTAATCACCGAATATTTGAACAAAGCACTCTAGAAATGATCTTACAGTAAAGAGTAGCAGGCAGAGGGTTCAGCCCAATGTTTAACGAAAGAATAAAAATGGTCAACATGAAATTAGTGGGCAAAACTAATAAAGAGACTCATAACAACAATAACATAATAAAAATCAACAGAACAATAAAAAATAATAATGCAATCAACAAAAAGAGTACTCACATTATTTACGAAAATTACAATGTAAGTATAAATAAACCTCCTAATCATATGTCATTGAAAAAATGCCGGGAGCAACTGGTCGATGGATTTAAAATTTATGAAAATCCTAAAAGGAAAAGTTGAGTAAAGAAGAAAGCACTTTTCTGATAATCCACCAAGCAACTTTGCTTTCTCATCTGCCTGTCCTGCACACTTTAAAAAATCAGGGAAGTGAAAAAAAATTTCTGACTGTAACCTCATTTATATATATGTGTATATATATAGTATATGTATATATATATAGATAGATATATATATATATATATATATATATATATATATATATATATATATATATATATATATATATATATATATATATATATATATATATATATATATATATATATATATATATATATACTATGTGTGTGTGTGTGTGTATAAGTATACAACATATGTATATATATATATATATATATATATATATATATATATATATATATATATATATATATATATATATATATATATATATATATTTCAAGATTTTAAGCCAGAACCAAGGAAAAATAAGGTCTTTTACCCAAGTTTAATGCATCTATGGCTATATACAAGTTGCCCCTTCCACTTTGGAAGAATCCATTCTCTCTTTTCTCTTGAAAAGCTATCTCTTCTCCCATTGGTGCTTGGAATTACCCCCTGCAGAGCCAACACCTCAAAAGGCCTGGAACCCAGCGGCTCGTCCTCAGAACACCTGACCTTGGAGAGGTAAAATCTCCTGCACCCGACCAGACGCCGCCTTCTCCCCCTTTACCTGCATTCTCATGAGCTCAGGGAAGTCCCAAAGTATATTTTTAAATTCCATAGTGCCAGGAGACATCAAGGAGAAGACGACCAGCCCTCATTAATAAAGTACTGTAAGGAAACTTCCATTTCAGCCAGGGAATTGTTTTACCTTTGTAAGCCACGAAATAGTTTTCTTTGTGTAAATTTCCGTCATTTCATTCCCCCCATGAGTGGCCTTTTGATTGAAAGAAAGTACTGAGTAACGCTCACCCTCGTGTGCCCCCTGCCTTATGCCTGAGTCCTCTATTTGCAGACAAACCCTGTGCCTGGCTGTGGTAGAAATTGGAAATCCTTGAAGCTTGCAATCTTAATCTGTTGTGCAAATCTTTAAACGCAGTGACTGAATTGCTTCAGCCACGTGTTCTGGTGGATCGAAAAGCGTTCCCCCCCTTTGTTCCTGAGCCTCTGTAAATTCATCTAAATATAGTGCTTTTAAAACTAGAGTCCAGCGTTTATGTAAATTCCTCCCTCCTCAGTAATATTGGCCTTCCTATCATGCCTGAGTAGTTAATTTTTTTTTTTCTTTGTTCAAGACCCCTCGTCCTCCAGTCAAGGCCTAAATTTTCAGTGTTAATTGTATTTCCTGAGAGGAATCAAGGGTGAATTTAGAATAATGGCGACCCTGCTAGTCTTGTGTAGCGATTGTTAAGCTAAAATCATGAAAGAAACTAATCTAAAGTTAATATTTTTATGAGCAAACTAAAGCAAGGTTTCCAAATTCACAACAGGAATAATGTAAATTTTATTTTATTTTCTAGTATTTGTGTAGAACTAGATATTCTAGTTAGGGATATATAAAATCTGACTGCCTTTATAGCGATAGGAAATAAACCACGTGTAGGCTGAATAGTGACCACAGCTCGAGAGAGAAATTTTAATGTGACGTGCCATTGCATAAAGAATAGAAGTTAGGGAGTAAGTTTCAAAACGAAAATAAGTACCATATTTCGAGAATTGCTAGTTATCGTGAATCCCGCGTTGTAAAAATATTTCGTGTTTTACTTTTTTATATGAATCAACACGCGCTATCTCTCTCTCTCTCTCTCTCTGGCAAATCTCGCAGGTCTAAACGGGATAGGATCTTTAATTTCTCCGGCCACATGGCTCAAAACCTATCCACGGCCCTATCCATTAACAAAGGAATAGATGAGTCAATAAGTAAGAAAAGGAAAAACAAAGTGTTGGCGTAAGAAAAAAACAACAACAAATTTCTTAACGTTAGGATAAGCAAAATCAAAGGTAAACGTTTTTCTTTAGTTATTTTTCTGTGCAGAGAGTAATCAAATAATGGCAAATACTTTTGCATTTTGAACAAGGGCATATGTTACCCTTAGCATAATTTCCAGCCTGGCCTTGAAAACATTCGTGATTCATCCACGCTGTCTAGACGACCTGTGTGCGGCTTTAAATCTCTGGGGTCTTAAATTCACGGACAGGAGGGTCTTAGGTTCGCGAGAGCAAGGGAAAAAAAGCGGGGTTTGTGAGGAGAGATTTTTATATTGGCTTTTCCTCTCCCCTTTTAATATATATGAACTAGCGTTACAGTTCTGAGCAAAGCTAGGTTCAAGGGTGAGACAGAGCAGGATCTGCGTTGGTAGAAAAAGGAAAAATATATTTTATCAACTTCCCGTCTCCATCCTCGAGACTATATACATAAATAAACAAAAAAAAGGAAGATCCCTATACATTTTTTATTTTCAACTGCATTTGTTACGTTTTCACGTGAGGATTCCGTGAATTTCGTGGACTAGATTTTTTTTTCCCCTTGTACCTTACAAGCCCGTATGGTGTTGAATTTTACTACCTTTTCATGTGAGGATTCTGGAATTTCATGACCAGATCCTTACGTTTTATTTTACGAAATTTATTACCAAATCCATTACCGGCGTTGAGTTCTCCGCCGCACTACGCACCAGTAGTAACTGTGTTTGCAGGGATTTATGGTCATCTTGCCAAGTCTGCGTCGAGCATTTCCGCATACTTCTGGCAACATTTGCTGTTTTGCAACTGCTTTCCACCCTATTATTCTCAGGCCAGTCTACTAGTGTTTTACGGCTGAGGAGATGGCCTGTAACGCAGCACTGGAGTAGGCTAAGGCCTTCACAGAAGCTGGAAGAGCCCTGGGGCTGGAGGGCGCTAAGCTGGTCAATTGGGTGAATGGTAAAGCTGAAGGAATCAGCCCAAGAGAGAGCAACCAAACGGAAGAAGGAGAGGGAAGCACAAGAAAGAGGAGAAACAGCTGAAAGAGCATTCCAAGTGGCTGAAAGAGAATTCCAAGCCACCAAAAGGGAGAAAGAAAGCGCACATGAACTGTCTATGGCAGTCCAGAGTGCCACTCTGACACCCCGAGTCCCACACCTACTGCGCCCTCTCACTCCACAGCATGGGCGGGCCTCATTAGGGCTTGGGATGATAACGAACCCGACACCTGGCTTGATCACGTCGAGCAGGTGTTCGGGAACTTCAATCCAACCCCTCAGGAAGTAAGCCCTCCTCCTTGGCAAGCATCACGCTGGCAAAGGGCGGACTGAATTCGAGGCCATTCCCCTGAATGAGCGACAAGATCTCGTCCTTGTCCGAGAGGCAATCCTTGGGGCTTACAAATTGACCCCAGACCGGTGGAAGCAGAAATGGAGGACTATGCCCAAGGAGGCTAACCAGATGTAGACAGAGTGGGCAGCCAAGAAGACACCGGCATTCCGTAGGTGGACGAAGGCCTCCAATGCAACATCTATTGAGGAGGTCTTAGAGCTCTTTCAATTAGAGGGCTTTCTTGCCTACGGCCCCCCTGATCTTGCCACCCACTTGGTGGACAAGGTTCCTACGACTCTTTTGGAGTGCTGTAAATGGGCAGATGCCTATGACACCCAACATCCATTGCAGAGTTCCTTAAAAAAGAAAATACGTCCTGCTCTCCCCCTCACTCCTGCTTGCCACCTCTCAGCCTACCTAGCGCCCCAATAACCTTCCTCGGAAAATTGTGTGTGGGCATTGCAACAAACCAGGTGGTCACACCAAAGAGCAGTGCCTTTCAAAAGTAGATCCTCCTAAGCAAGCTGCTGCCAATCCTCCAAATGGACTACCCAATCATTCTAATAGCAAAAACAACGGCCATTGGAACAGAAACAACAGGCCCAGGCCTGATTTTAGCAAGAGTTTTTGTGACACATGCAGAGTGCTTGGGCACACTGCTGCCTGGGCGGGATGCCCCAAGAAAGCTCCTGGTTCTGCCATCGCTATGGCCATGACGAATCCATCCACTCTAGGCCCCCTGCTCAGGGCCCCATATGGAGCTAAGGTTGATAGGCACCAGTTCATAATGATAGAGAGCCCTCAACCATGTCAAGATGTTCCTACCTACTGTCCTGTTGAGAGTCACACGACCTCACCGTTCGAAGATATGTGCTATGGCAGTAGCAACCTATATACCAAGAGGTTATGATGTCCTGCTAGGACAAAATTTTAAACCGTATCAAGGCCCCCGCCCTCACATAGCTCCAGACCTGTTCCACAGGCCCCCAAGCACTACCTCTGCACAGCCAGTGCCACTTGAAGGTGCCAGGAAGGGCCAGGCTCCTTCTCTCATGGATGTTGAGCCTCGTTTGAGTCTTTCCACTAAGCCAAGAACGGCCTTAGTGCCAGTGCCAAGGCCAGACTCGATTCTTCCTCCTGGAGCTCTAAGTCCCGGTCGCTCTTCCTCCGCTGGCTTGCCCCAACTACCCATGCCGGCAGTCAAGGAAGAGCCAATTCCAATAAAATCCTCCAGGACATGCATGACCATAGTGGACACTCCCCCAATGGTGCGGCCTCACAGGCTGCCCCAGAGTCGGTCCTCCCCACGGGTAAGTCCCACCCATCCCGAATACCATTACCTCATCCAAACCCCCTCCGTCAGCAGCTAAACGGCGTCCCGGAGTAATGACTCTGCCGAATCCTATTTGGCCGAAGAACTCAGGGAACGGAGCCACACAGCATTAGGCACGGGGACGAGTGCCAAGGCCCCTCCCGTTGTCGCAGCAGCTGGAGCAGATGCCCCTTTGGAATCTTCAAAAGGGCTTTGGGTCCTCCAAGGCCCCCCATGGCATCGTCAAACCAACCTCTATGCACAAGTGCCTGGCACAGTGCCACCCTCTTATAGAGAATTCTGACCCTCTCCATCCAGAAGAGAGAGCCAGACTCTGCTACTTCGACTTCTTTCTGACCCTTTGGTAACTTTCCTTTTTCCTTTTTGTACTGTCTGTATCTTATCTTCCTTGGTTTCCTTTCCTCTTATTTACTGCCTTGAGGCATTTATTGTATATTGTATGCTCTGCTTAGGCAGAGCCAAATTGCCAGCTACTCTGGCCTTGTATAAATTCGTATTTCTTAGGAACTACTGTTGTAACGTGCCACAATTGGCACCGTGCCCTATTCCAGGCACTTAAAATTCCATTTAACTTGGGAAAATTTTAGCCAGCAAACGTTGCTATAGCTTAGAGATAATTCCGAAAGCGTGGCTCGCTTATACATTGGTTGATTAGCGTGTTGATTTAGTGTTATTCCCTAGTCTTTATATTTTGTGATTGCCATTGCCTTTGATAAAATTTACATTGTTTGTGTGTGTGTGTGTGTGTGTGTGTGTGTGTGTGTGTGTGTGTGTGTGTGTGTGTGCGTGATCTTATTTAACCCCTACGAAGAATTACTCCATTAATTTTCCCCTGGTTAGTGCAATGCAATATAATTTTAGCGCTGATGTAATTAATACTGTTAGGCGTCGTCTTGTTACGAGACAAAGTTACTTAACAAAACTGTAGGGCCATTAACACACCTGAAACGCATCATGTCGCTCCATCATGGTAAACAGATAGGATGTGTTGCCCTTGAACAATTGAGATAGTAGTATTATATAGGATGCAATTTACCTGTAGGTTAAGTCCATATATATAACCAATTATTTGCTATTCATTGTTATTCTCAGTGTGACATTATATTTTAAGAGTATTCTTTATTGGAATATAGCAAGTTAATCTTTAGTTAAGTCACACTTCATTTTGCTTAATTCTCTGCCTGTCGAGTAAGACTTCATGAATATTATCATCGGCAGAGTGAATATTGCTTATATTATAAGTCCACTCAAGGGAGAATGGAAGGCCTCCAGTTAATCTATATTGCAATTGGTCCTTGTTTCTAGCTTTTCTGTCCATTCCACCAAACCCGTCCAGGGTTGAAATGTCCTCTAGAATGGGGAGGTGTTCAAGATTTTGAGCCAGAACCAAGGAAAAATACAGCCTTTTACCCAGTTTTAATGCACCTATGGCTATATACAAGTTGCCCCTTCCACTTTGGAAGAATCCATTCTCTCTTTTCTCTTGAAAAGCTATCTCTTCTCCCATTGGTGCTTGGAATTACCCCCTGCAGAGCCAACACTTCAAAAGGCCTGGAACCCAGCAGCTCGTCCTCAGAAGAACACCTGACCTCGGAGAGGTAAAATCTCCTGCACCCGACCAGACACCGTCTTCTCCCCCTTTACCTGCTTTTCCATGAGCTCAGGGAAGTCCCAAGTATATTTTTAAAGTCCATAGGTCCATAGTGCCGGGAGACATCAAGGAGAAGACGACCAGCCCTCATTAAGTTCCATTTCAGCCAGGGAATTGTTTTTACCTTTGTTTGTATTTCATTTCCTTTCTAAGGCGAATTGTGTAGTTCTCATTTCCCCCCCCATCTGGGCTCAATTCTGTAACATCCCCTAGTGAATTTAAGCCACGAATAGTTTTCTTTGTGTAAATTTCCCAGTCATTTCATTCCCCCCATGAGTGGCCTTTTGATTGAAAGAAAGTAGTGGGTAACGCTCACCCTTGGGTGCCCTCCTGCCTTATGCCTGTGTCCTCTATTTGCAGACAAACGCTGTGCCTGGCTGGTGGTAGAAATTGGAAATCCTTGAAGCTTGCAATCTTAATCTGTTGTGCAAATCTCTAAACACCA
>NC_061107.1:141848275-141890775 GCF_015104395.2 Macrobrachium nipponense
CTCCTTTGATGATTGGCAGAAAGGGAGAGGACATCATTCTATGTCACTGTTTTTCCGGTCTGTGATTGGCCGAGCAGCCCTTGTTGGCTAGGGAGTAAAAAATTTGGTAAAATGCATCCAGGCACTCCTTGAAAACTCCCTAAAGGAGTCTCAACTTTGCAGTAGCTTGGACTACAGCACCTTTGAGAAAACCTGTGTCACTCTTAACAAGGTCCTTTCAGACGAGCCCACAATGCTGACAGTCCCTTAAGCCTATTGTTAAATTCCCTGTCCAATTCTGTACAATCTCCTTTAACAACCTCTAGTGATAATTAGCACTTCATGCCACCTAGCTGGCAGGCCACTTGCATTTGTCCACCTGCATTCAGTCACAACAACTTGGGAAAGGGGGACACACTTCTTATCCTATTGTGTCAATTCCCCTAGGGTTGCGATACTTTCTGTAACACCTTCGCTCCAGTGGCCAACCCCTCTCGACCTGACCCTTACCTTTTTCACCTAGTAACTTCACCCACTCTTAACCTTTCCCTCCTCTGCAACAGCCCTTCCATTGTTGTACTATATGAGACTCCCTTTCTTTCAAAATATTGTTCTCTTTCAGCACTACCTAGGGATTTGGAAGGTCTTCCTTTGATGAAGAAACAATAAAACCTGCTGATTGGAAAACATCAAAATGGCAGCCACGGCCCAAGACGCCCCCACTCCCTCACAAATCAGATAAGTAGAAATCTAGCCATGTCATGATACTCCACGCCCATAGATATTTCTGGACCCAGCTGTACACATCGAGCTGAGAGAGACTCATCTGGCCCCATGCCTTGGCTTAAGCTAGAAGCCCACAAGCCCTTCCATATTGGACTCATACTCCATACAAAGCCTTAATTCACCAGGCTTGTGCGATCAGCCATTCCAGTCGCACCCTACTTACTCCCTTCATAGGCAGCAAGAAGATATATGTTTTCCTCGACCACCACCCCAACTGGTTCATTCTACAATGACCGTAAAGTCCTGCTGTTCTGCATCAGACCCGCCAAAGGAAATCCTGTTTTTACTTTTATGTGTTAACTTTAAAATTGGTTCTAGTTAATTTTAGTTACATTTACTCATACCTGGTGTGACACTAGTTAGTGTTTGTAACTTTGTTTAACGTAGCCTACATTGCCACAGGTTCAATAGAAACCCCTGTAATATCCCATGCATTTTAGTGAAATTATACTTAATTTTAGTGGACGCACGGTGTTTTCTTCTGAACCAATCTTGGTAGCTTAGTATACTTTTCACAGCAAGCATCTGACTTATTCTGTTCGTTGGTCCTTCATAATCACTGATTAAGTTATCCTGTTGCAAAGACATTCAAATTGAGCCAAGTCCTTGATCTAGTCAATCAATTTAAATCTTAACTCCTGGACCCAACAAGACTGCGGCTGGCACACGACAATATATATATATATGTATGTATATATATATATATATATATATATATATATGTATATATATATATATATATATATATATGTGTGTGTGTGTGTGACTTGAAAGTTAAATATAATTTGCATAATATACGAATCTGAAATAGTTTGTACATGAGAGTCAATTACTGACCCAGGAGGGATGAGGGGACCCACCTATCCAGCTGACTGTCTTGTGTCACTTTTTCCCTTGGTTATCTAGATAAAAACGGGCTTGGTCAGGGCTGATATTGTGATATAAGCCTTCAGGTTTATATACATAGGAATAAGTCAGATTTTTCTGACTGCGTGTTTTGTTCCAACCGGAAATGTATGTATGTGAACAGGGGACAAATGATCCCTGAAACCACCTCCATAACCTGGTAGTATATGTGATGTCGGGGCTGAAAGGACCCAGTCACAAAATTGACTTTGTTTTTAGCCTCACTCGAGGTAAATACTGAATAACACAGATTTCTCAAGAGAACGACAAGGAGGCAAAAAGTGTTTTAAAATTCTTAGTTCACATAGCAATGCGCTCCTATACACTTTTTCTATAAAATTCTGTCACTTCTGCCAGGAAGTCGTCCCTGCATTGGTAGAGCTGCTTTTATTTTATCAGGTGAAAATCATGAGGAAAAAGTGTTTCCCAAAGTGGTCCTTACTTAATTGGGACAAGTTGCATTTTCACTCACAAAAGAGCAAAAGCAGGAGTTACGGTCACATTCGTCCTCGAATTGCCAAAACAATGATGGAATACCACTACTATAAACTTCTGTGGTCTCACAGCTTAATAGTCACAAACTTCATCACATATACATCATGTCCATTTCCTTTCCGTAGCGTTTCACACGAAGGCTCGAGGTTTTATTATAAGTTTACTAATTGAAAGAGTTAAATTTGAGAGAGAGAGAGAGAGAGAGAGAGAGAGAGAGAGAGAGAGAGAGAGAGAGAGAGAGAGAGAGAGAGTTACGAGGATTGGGATGTCTCAAAGATTAATTAGTCCATTCAAGGAGACATCGTGTGCTCACTTATCTCTAGGAGCAGGTTTTACTATTTATTCACAGTGTCCTCATGGTTTTGTCTACCTGTCTTTTAAACTCTTCCACACTCTTGCTGTTTAAAACTTCTGTTGGTAGTTTATTCCATGTGCCACATATCTTGTATGTTAGAAAGTTCCCACAATGAGATGTGGTGTATCTCTTCAGCTCTAATTTCCATCCATTAATTCTTGTCTGGTTTTCGTTTAACGTGAATAGGTTACTGTCTACTTTTGTTATGCCTTTCAGTATTCTGAATGTTTCTACTAGATCTCATCGCAATCGTCATGTTTCTAAGCCATAAATATTCAGGCTCTGGAGTCGTCGTTGATAGAACTGCATATTTATGTATCCCACTAGTTTTTGTGCCTTTTCAGTTTTTACGCAGTTTTGTGGATTAAGTCCTTGGTAATAATGACTCTTGTTCTACACTATTTATGTCATTCCCAAGCAGCATTTACTTGGCATGAGGGTTGTTTGTTCCTATTTGTAACACTACACTTACCTAAGTTAAGAGGCATTTGCCATCTCTTGAGACACTCCATTTTCCTTAGATCATTTGTTAAACTTTCTTTTGTCTCTGGTCTGCTGCATTTACACCTAGTCTGGTGTCATCTACAAATTTGCTATCCTGCTCGCTAAGCCTACACAACAGTGTCAGTATTAATATTTAATATAAATAAAAAACAAGAGTAGGCCAAGGACAGAACCCTGAGGAATTCCGCTTGTCACATCTGCCCATTCTGATTCTTCACTGTTTATTACGACTGTTTTTATTAGCTTGTCAGTCTTCGATCCAGTCTGCTATTTCACTTACAATTCAAGTTAGTTTCTTGTATGGAACTTTGTCTGACGCCGTGTTGACTGTTTAAGAACAGGTTGTTTCTATCAATGTGATCCACAATTATATCTGCAATTATGGTCGTTAGCAGATTGGTCTATAAATTCCAGGTTTTTTCTTGGACATTTTTTGTAAACTTGGGGCATAGTACCTAGTTTCCATCCTTTATGTGCCTTTCGTTGTTCTGTAGTTTATATATGTAGGTGAGGAACTACCTCCTCTTTTAACTCTAATTTCTCTTGGATGAATCCCATCCAGGCCAGGAGATTCGAACTTGTTTAGTTTTCTATTTTGTTTTTAACGTTTTCTTGTAAACATTATTTTATCAAGTGGCTCTGCCTCTTCATGTTTAATACCTGGCTCGGGGATTGAGGTAGTCTTCAATTGTGAAAACACTAGTAAAAAACTTATTCAATAATCCTGCTTTTCCCAAGTCTGAATTCACTAGGTTTCCTTCACTGTCTGTTAGGGGACCTATGCTACTATTAACATGCGCACAGAATTCATTTGTGTTTTCCTTATAAATGGATGCAACTCTAGCTCTTATCCTCAGTTATCTTTGCATTTCTTACTTTGTCCACAATTCTAGATCTGTGAAATCTATCTCTTTCTCTAATTTTATTTTTAATTTCTCTGTTGACGTTCAGTCAACACGAATTAATAAGTACCATCAAAAGAATGACAATGATTGCAATAAAAAATGATTGACCATTTCTGATCGACTTCATTCCTGTAATTTCAGTCTGTCCAAAAGAGACGAAACTTGAAGGAAGACTTACTGACTTACATAAAGCATCAGACATATTAGCCCTTAGTCAAGCCTCCCCGATCAGGCAAAGTATTTAATTTTACATTTTGTATGCTGAGGAACTTCTGAAGATAAGGTGGAAGAAAGCACCGCTATCGGATAATACTGCAGTGCTCTAGCTAATCCACAAAAAATAATCTACTTTGGCTAATCACCCCTGCGTAATACGGATACGTACGTCATATTCATAACACACTATATATCGATCGTTAGAAGGAAATGGGGGGGGACATGCTGAAAAAAATTATAAGGTTAATATTGGCGAGCCTATACAGATGGGGTGTTTGAAAAAATGAGCATTATTTGGTGTATTTATTTCTTCAAACACCACGTCTGTATAAGCCCGCCAATATTAACCGTATAATTTTTTTTCAGAATGTCACCCCTCGCTCCCCCACCCCCAAAAACTTTTAGACTAGATGACGCCCCTGAGTTATTGGTTTCTTCTAAAGCGCTGCTAAATCGATTTTCAGATCATAAAAGTTTCGCACAGTATAATGCAGCAGTTTGGCCAGATTATCAAGCATGAATACGGAATTGTAATATACAGCAGCTTGCTGGCAATATAGTTATTTGTTTTATCTAATTTCAGAACAGCGTCCAGAAACAGGAGAAATCAAGGCGATATTTTGGTGGCGATGCGATCGTTGACGGCATTTATAACTCAAGAAAATGCTCGAAAAGATGTGGTACAGCAACCGAATGACTACTTGTGCATGATGGTAGCAATGCAATAATGTGGCCTTCATACACACCACTGTTCTGTATCCACCAAGAGTGAATAAGATAAAAGCCGAAA
Organism: Macrobrachium nipponense; assembly: GCF_015104395.2. Taxonomy (NCBI): domain Eukaryota; kingdom Metazoa; phylum Arthropoda; class Malacostraca; order Decapoda; family Palaemonidae; genus Macrobrachium; species Macrobrachium nipponense. The sequence continues at coordinate 141,853,212 of NC_061107.1, forward strand.
ACTTAGCTATGAATACTATGAAGGATGGAAGGCCAGTGACTATGAATGCACCATTACTTTTTTTTATCTCTCTCCGGCCAGCCAACCCATGAACATTTTGGTTTGGTAGCCATGTGCCTTACAGAAAGCGGAGGTTAAAACTCTTACAGATCAAGAACTTAAGTACTGATGAATGTCATTTGACAGCAAAGAGACTTGTAAACATTAGAATATTCTCAGACTCATCACAACTTCTATGCTAAGAGATGAAGCAGCGAAAACCTGTAAATAATGGATGGTATGTTTTTTTTTTCCTATGGTGTTTTTATGTTGCATGGAACCAGTCGTTATTCAGCAATGGGACCAACGGCTTTACGTGACTTCCGAACCACGTCGAGAGTGAACTTCCATCACCAGAAATACACATCTCTCACTCCTCAATGGAATGGCCGAGAATCGAACCGGCGACCACCGAGATGGGACGCTAACACAAAAAATGACCATTTGGGGAAAAATGATATGCAGCATCGGTTACTTCCCACGAGTGAGGCCAGTGGAAAAATAAAGGGAAATTAAAAGGTAAACGCACAATGTTATGCTAATGATCTTACTAATGAGAGGTGGTTGAGGGGAAAGATCCCCTCTGTCGTTTTTGTGTGCGTGCGTGTGTATACCGGCGTCGCATGTCAATAACACGTGACAAACAGCCAAGGGCACACGCGCCGGTTTCCTCCCGGTACATTTTATCTTTCCATGGAGGCAGTCATGCGGATACTGACATCCATGATCCATGGTCTGTTTTGGGCGAGTAGCTAGAGAGAGAGAGAGAGAGAGAGAGAGAGAGAGAGAGAGAGAGAGAGAGAGAGAGAGAGAGGCTCGGTTTCGCCGTTTCTAGCTCTCTGCATGTCGCTTTGGAGAATAATGACAGAGCAAGATAGTCATGCACATATTTTCACTCTTTTATTACCCGAGCTCCTTGCGGCGGCGTTCACATGTCGGATCCCAAGACTTTCTGATTTTTTTTTTGCTTTTACGGGCCCTATCAATTAACACTATCGCCAGCTCTTCCTTTGTGTGAAGTCTTGTAATTAGTCTTATTCGTGCGATATACACAATTTCGGAAAGAAGCTGTTTATCGCATGTTTCGTTCCAACTGCAAAACGCTCGTTTTCTCTTTCGCCCTGTTTTCCAAATTTTATCTCCTTCACGGACGTCTACTTGTCTACGTATACATCGAGGTATAGAATGGCCCCATACTTTACTTGTTACTCGAACTTGTCCTTCCACTTCCATTATTTCATTCTGTCCTGACTGTTACCGTAAATATAGTCCTTAACCCACAAACGGCCACCCCCCCCCCCCTTTTTTTTTTTTTTTTTTTTTTTTTTTTTTTTTCAAAACGGTTTACTTGTACTTTTCATTTGAAAGACTTATAAGCTAGTTGAAACTACAAACTGCATACTTTAGTCCCTGGTAAAGGGAAATCAGGAATAACCAGGTTAAATAGGGCATCTGCTGATGCGAAGCTTTCATCGAACTCAATTATATACCCTAAATGGAGTCGGGAATGGCTGCTATTTGCTGACAGTCAGAAGCTGTGGAAATTCAGTATGGATGGTTGAAGAATGAATGTCGCTGATTTGAATAGTTCTTTGGAAACAGACCTACCAGATGATGATCGGATGAGGGGAAAAAACAAGTTACCGATCAGAAGACAAGGGAAGAATTTCTATGAATTGACTATCAAGCCGAATGTCCACCACGGGTGCATACTGAGTGAGGATAAGTGGGGTTGAAACTGTAGCTTATGTGAAATATGAATAAGGGTTGGGATACTGGAAACAGTGGACACACTTAGATGCAGTCAAGAGGTTAGCATAAAGAAAAAGATGGATTAGTTTTAATCTGGCCTGGTGGAGAGAATGGAAGGCGAAAGGGAGAGAAAAATAGCTCAGTTGCAAGTCACCAGAGAAACCGAAAACGGGTGAGGTGGTCCGGGTGACAGAATTCGGGTTGCTTAGTGCATTAAAACAATACACCAAATACTACGAGCGAAACATACTGCAAGATGAGTAAAATACCTTACTATTGCGAGTATGGTAAGCAAAGGTCATGTGTGAGTAATATGGAGGGTTACTGCACAGAGGTTTGAATTAATCTCTCATCCAGTATTTATGGAATGGACGTGATAGTGACTTATTTTGGGATTTCTTTAGACGACCTATTAATTATAAAAAAAACTACAAATCTAATAATATCTATATATATATATATATATATATATATCTATATATTTAATAATATTAATATTTAAGAAACTAATATTTTTAACAAGAACTGATGAGGAAATACGATTTTACTTCTTATTTAAGAACTAATATTTTTTTTTTTGTTTTTTTTTTGTTTTAAACAAAAAAGCTGATGAGAAATACTTTTTTACGATTTTACCTTCTTGTATTTAAGAAACTAATATTTTACAACGAACTGATGAGAAATACGCTTTTGCTTCTTTATTTTAAGAAACTAATATTTTTACAAGAACTGATGAGAAATACGATTTTACTTCTTATTTAAGAACTAATATTTTTACAAAACTGATGAGAAATACGATTTTACTTCTTATTTAAGAACTAATATTTTTACTACAAGAACTGATGAAAAAATACGATTTTACTTCTTATTTAAGAACTAATATTTTTCAAAACTCTGATGAGAAATACGACTTTACTTCTTATTTAAGAACTAATATTTTTACACGAACTGATGAGAAATACGATTTTACTTCTTGCAACTGTAAGTATAAAGATAGAGAGATGTTAAATAGACTCACGAAGGAACAGGAGAACAAACCCGACAGTATTTGCTTTACGAACCAGGAAATTTTATCGTCCCATAAGAAGTTTTCGAAAAAAAAAAAATTGTTTCTTTGGAGTCAGGTATCAGGTGAATAAAGTTGATTTATTGTTTGGGGGCCTTAACTTTTCCACTGGTATCATTGAAACTTTGTTGGCATTTGGTCAGAATGCAAATTATGATCGAAATTCTTTTCATTTCTAATATCATGACACATTAACTAGAATGACAGTATCAGAATAATTTCATCTAGATTCCGAAGTACCCATTCACTGCCTTCGCATCTTGACCTAATACTGATAACTCATCTCTTATATGCATTCTGCAATATTGCCAGTTTTATGACAAAAAATATAATGCTCTATTGACTTCGGAAACAACTGCAATGATCATTAATGGCCCTCTGAAAAGGTAAAACAATAGTGAATCATTTTTTTTCCTTCAAAATCATTCGCAAACGAGTGAAAGCGAATAAAGAGCCTATGGGTGAAGATGCCTTCCCTCATTTGGAAAGGCGCCAAGACCACATCTGCACTCGGATTCTAAACACCCACATATAAAATGCTCTCTCTCTCTCTCTGGAAAAGCCGTTTCATGCTCACGTTATCTTTGGGTGAAAAGGCCTATGAATTGTCCCAAGAGATGATACCGAGATGGAGCAGTGAATCGCCTCCGTGTTTTATCGTCCCTGTCCATTCCTCCAAATATGATTATCAAAATTTTAGAAGAAATCTTATTGATAGAGCAGTCCTGTAACCTTAATTCTGTATGGTTTTAAGCGAAAAATAATTCCGACTTTTTATCATTATTTTTCCACTATCTTAAAAAGGGCCGTGGAGGGATAAAATGCCCACTTTGGTTGTTTATTCATTTCTTTTTCATTCTCCTGAAAGTTTTCAAAGCTCTGGGACGACTTGAAGGTCAAGTAACGTGACTCGGAGAAAAGGAAGCGGTTGGTTAATATCTGAAATTACGATCGTTATACTTGTCCTCAAAGCCGTTGTTGATTTCCTAACGGTTATCTACATATGTGAGTAAATCATCTTAATTGACTACATTAACAACTGAGAAGTGCTACTGATGGTATCAGACAATCCAGAATTGGAAAGATCCTGCAAGGGATGTCTGATACCTTCAGAATTCGCACGGTTGTCATGATCTTCATGACTATCACTTCTCAGTTGTTAATGTAGTCAATTAAGATGATTTACTCACATATGTAGATAACCGTTAGGAAATCAATAACGGCTTTGAGGATAAGTAACATAACGATCGTAATTTCAGATATTAACCAACAGCTTCCTTTTCTCCGAGTCACGTTACTTGATCTTCAAGTCGTCCCAGAGCTTTGAAAACTGTTTTCTGGAGGATGAAAAAGAAAAGGATAAACAACCGAAGTTGGCATTTTATCCCTCCACGGCCCTCTCTAAGAAACTAGAAAAGTGATGAAAAAAGTAAGAGTTATTCCTCGCTTAAAACCATACAGATCGGTGTCATCTCTTGGGACAATTAATTAATATGCCTTTTCACCCAAAAATAACGTGGGCTTGAGCGGTTTTTCCAGAGAGAGAGAGAGAGAGAGAGAGAGAGAGAGAGAGAGAGAAATTTTTTAATGATGCTTGAAGTGTGACTCACAAAATGTCGACTTTACCTTTCTCATGTAAACAGCTAAATGGAATTTTTGGTTTTCAATGATACTTTGGACGCAGAAAATGTTGATTCTGTGCTCGCCTTTTTAGAACAGGAAGAGAAAAGGAAGAGAAAGATAGAAGGTCTATCTTTTGAAAGGATGCCTGACGGGTGACTCATAAAATGTTGATTTTGAGAGAGAGAGAGAGAGAGAGAGAGAAGAGGAGAGAGAGAGAGAGAGAGATCTAGAGAGAGAATCCCAAGAATTCAAAAGCTGAACAATCTTCTTGAAGGACCAACGATGTTGTTTCGTGACCTACGAAAATAGAGGAACCATTCTGCGTAGTCATGATGGGGTTGGTGCCGCGTCTACTGCCGTCGCAGCTGATGACGGCGGTGGTGCTGCTGCAGCGGTGTGATCAATAAAGTGAGGCGGTCAGAGAGAGAGAGAGAGAGAGAGAGAGAGAGAGAGAGAGAGAGAGAGAGACTGTCTGGCATGGAGGATACTCTTGTCTGCTGTGTCCCTTATGCTGTTTCTGCATGAGCTTACTCGGTAGTCTTAAAATGCTCGATGGTTACGAGACTAGGGAGGCGAACTGAATCATCACGCCGGTTCAGACGTAGTACGAGAGGAAACGAGGGGAAATGGGCGTGTCTTCAATGCATTTTGGTCTAGGTCTTTTCTGTCTAGCGTGGGTGATCATAAGGCATGCTATTCGGTTAAAAAGTAGACATATCACTGACATCGGTATCATTATAGTTAATATTTTAAATGGCAACATTACAAATGGATATCATTTATTCTTGTAACGCTTCCATCATACTTTCTCAGGATCAGAGCTAAAGCGTAAGTCAATGGTATTAATTGCGCAAGATAAGAATCAACTGAAAAAGATTTGGAAACTGTACGGCTGAAAAATCAAGTTTAAGCGTCCAAATCTTTCAGAAGACCTTGACCCCAACTTTTGACCCTGGGTTTGTATTTGTTTTACGCTTAAAAGACAGAAATTACATTAAACACACGAGCTGCGTGAGTTACGGACGCAATATTACATGACCTAGTTCTAGTTACTTGATTATGAAATAAACTGCTCAAAGGAGACAGTCTGCTTCAGTATTTTCAATTTTAAAAATCTATGAGAAATGGATTTTTCTATTCGTAACATTTGTTTAGATGTCCATCTATGCCGTAAGGAGGTGATTCTGCCCTTCTCTCCAAAACAATAAGGCTTTTGGCATGTTCAGTGGAATTACCTTCGGTTACCTGTCGAGTCGTCCTATGAGAATGTTCAATCCTTCAGTATTTCTCCTTTTATTTTTTATGCTGATAGTAGAACAAGTTCTACTATCAGCATTAAAAAAAAAAGGAGAAATACTGACAGATTAAACATTCTCATAGGAGGACTCGACAGGTAACCGAAGGTAATTCCATTCAACATGCCAAAAGCTTATTGTTTTGCAGAAATCCCCCTGGGTAGAAGGGCAGAATCACCTCCTTACAGCATAGATGGACATCTAAACAAAAGTTTCGAATACAAATTGAAGGCAAGACAGACATGGTAAGAAGACAAAGTCACTGTTTATAAGATTAAAATGTCTCAGGAAATGAATATGAAAGGATGTTCATAAGACGTATTTATGAAGGTGAACAAATATTATATGAAATAAAAAAAATTGATGACCAATTATAGGCAAGAACTTGAATATAAAAACCATATAAATTCGATATTTGGCTCTCAGAGCCACAGCGAACGTCGTATCAGAGCATAATAATACTAACGTCTTCATATTATCTTAAGTGTGCGGAAACCATGACACTTGGCGAGAAAAGATTTCAGACCACTAAATCCCTAAGAATAATTGCATAATAAAACTAAAACAGATCGAAAACGTACCAATTAAAGATGCCAGAGAAATCATATTCTTGGATTCCCGTTGAGCTAACGGATATGAAAATGAACAAGACAAAAGACAATAAACTCCACAGAAACTGAGTGTCCTGCCTACTTTTCCCTTGAGAGCTGTAACGACTTCACACAATAAGGTTAGGTAAGGCTCTTTAGGAGAGGTGGCCAATGCCTTTATAGCAAGTGTAATTCAAACTTAAAGAATAAATAAAAATAAAAAAATTATTTTAACCTCTAACCATAGCTTCTGGGTGATCTACCCTTTGCTGTAGTTTTCTGGCATTGTCCTTGGAATGGGCCCCTCTTGAAGCGCTAAAATATTTGTTGAGCTAAAAGCGCAGTATTGACGTAAGATGACTGGAGACTTGAGATTTGCCTCGCCTTGTTCTTGTCTTGTCTTGCTCTTGTCTTATCCTGTCTTGTGTGCTTTTCTAACCACATGCTGTTACTTATATATTCTTGAAAATTCTGGCATACACAAATACACAGAGTAGAGTTGATATAATCTTGGTTAAAATTCAACCAGGAAATATCTCAAGCAGATTATGTAAAACGTTTTAGAAAATCATGCTAACACACTTTGAAACACAAAATACCAAAAACTCACTAACGCCTTACTATATAAATATTTTCCAAATAACAAGTATGTATATGAAATCTGCTCTGGAACATCCTGACTGACTCTAGTGGTAGGGAAGTACTGTAAATGAAGCATCAGCAGTTGGCATTGATGAAAAGAAATATCGGCATGCCACTGTCACTGAGAGAGAATCTAAGAGGGACCATTTAATTCCAGGTGTGGCCGGTTGGAACTTCAACATGGAATGATAAATATACATAACAAGATGCCAATATTATAAATGACCCAGGCAGGCAGCAGAAGAATCAGGCACGGTAGTTGGTAAGTGAATATTAAGACCTCAACCAGCAATCCAGGAAAGAATTCATTTGGACAACATTGTCGTGAAGTGACAACTGAGCAGCCGGTTGGAGCAAAAATGTATTCTTTGCCATTTGCTGTGAAGAAACTAATCTAGGAAGAGGTTATGGTGATACTAGAAATGTGAACATTAAAAGGGCAACTTCGGTATATATTTCATTGATGTTTAGGATGAAGGGTGGATTACACATTTTTTCTGTAGACTACCATCAGTTAGGTGCCATGAACAAGTTTTACAACAAACTAATTGGAGATCCATGGTCATGATGGTAAAACTTGAATTTTTCTCCATATGTATACTTAAGCAAGGGATATTAGCATATCCCACTGAAAGAAGCATCAAAAGTATGTTAAAGATAACCTGCTAACAGCATTACAATTTGGGTTTGATAAAGGCCTTAGTACTTGAGATGCTCTTGTCAATATGTACTATCTCGCAGAGGCATGCATGATGAGTCTAGATTTTAGTACACCCTTTATTTGTTTGTTTGTTTGTATGGTGTTTTTACGTTGCATGGAACCAGCGGTTATTCAGCAACGGGACCTATGGCTTTACGTGACTTCCAAACCACGACGAGAGTGAACTTCTATCACCAGATATACTTATCTCTCTCCTCCTCAATGGAATGGCCGAGAATCGAATTCCCGACCACCGAGGTGGGACGCCAACACCATACCAACCACGCCACTGAGGCGCTTAGTACAGCCTTTAACTGTGTGAATCGTGAAGCACTTATATATATAAACATGTTAAGATTATTGGGAATTAGGAGCTCTTTTATTTACTTTTTAAATAAATTTTTAGTGGGCAAAACCGGAAGGGTCGGTATTGATGGCATGTATAGTAGCTTTAGTAATGTAATTTCTGGTGTTTCTCAAGGTAGTATTCTTGGACGTTATCTATACCAATGACATGTGGAGAGGTCTGGAGAACAAATGCCAGTGATACCACTTCTCTATTCTCTACCAGTTGTGCTTTCTCTGTGCCTTGGTATGCCAGAGTATGGAAGTTAGTTATCCAGAACACTTTTGCCTTTGCATCATGATTTACATTTAAATGGTAAAGCGACTCTAAGATTTTAGCCAGAAGTTTTGATAAATTAATTTTTGAGAAGCTTGTAAGTGAGATTGCTTCTTCTGTTACTCAAAAAGCTGGTATCCTGTGGAAATGTTTTCAAATAGCCCTCTCCTCTTGTCATAGTGATGCTTCTGGCATCCTTGTGCCACATACAAATGCTCTCTGGCTAGTCAACAGGTCTCTTCCTTGTGATTCATCAGCTCCAGAACATATTGGTAGGTGCTGTGTACTTCATCCTCACAGTCCACGATTCCTCAACAGCATCAGTCCTCTCACTTTCCTTCCATGTTGTAGTTCAAACACTGAAAATCAAGTGCTTGACTGAGGTCATTCTCTACATGCAAAGAAGACTGCTGTTAGATAGTACCAGTCCCAATCCTTTGGTCTCTCCTGATAAATCATCTTTAGCATAGAATACAGCACACTGTTCATCCTTTCACTCAAGCCATTACTTATTAGGTTACAGGGCATCATGAACAACTGCTTAGAGCTCACCAGTAGACTCATGTTCATCATTTCAGAAGCAAACTTGGCACCTTAGTTGCTATGTATTTCCTTAGAGAATCCTACTCTGCTGGAAACTTCAAGTACTTCTCTTCTACACAGACTGTTTCTGCTTAGAGAGTACAACTGTTTGGATATGTTGTAGCAAAGTCAATGATGTACCTATTGCCCCTCTCCAATGCTAGCAATATAGGTCCAGGCAGGGCTACCACTACTTTCTTGAATTGCTCCTGTATTAATGGCATTTTCCCTAATGGCATTTTGATACTACATTCCCACCGACAATGAAATCAGGCCAACTTTGTTATTTGGGTACAAAATATCTCCAGCACTAGGACTTGCTGCACTTCTTCAGCCACCTTGACATGGAGAACATGATATTATGTATGCCATTAATAATCTTTAACTTCAGTTATTACTTTACCCTTGATCCTACATTCTGTCAGTTTTGGCTTTTGTCCATTGCCTGGCTAAACTGGGATCCTTCTGCTGAACTTCTTTCAGCTGCTCTGCTCTTACATGTGGATGCTAGAAGCTACTGCTTGTGGTTTGATGCTATGTATCTTTCGCTAGATTTAGGTTATGGCCACAACCACTGCTGTCTTGGCCCATCTTTTTCCTCTGGTTTGTCCTTTTGATCACCTGGCCCTACAAGTTTCTCGACCATCTAAGCATCAACTCAAATAATTTCTTCATGGGCCTTAATAATTGGAATGTGTCTGAGAATAAGTCATAAATAAGGTTATCTCGATTCATAGCATGTAATTCTTGTACAAGTATGGAGTGTTCACATAAATCTTTGGGACTGGATATCTACGGATACTCCTGTCAGTGAGTGAAGACTTTCTTTATGTGCAATGCACTTTCATAACTTGTATCTTATAGCACAATTACTTTCTCCTTCCCTACATAAATTAAAGTACCTCTTCCCTTGCTCCTCTGGTCTGCAGGTTTTTAGCACAAGAGGTAATGCAGCTCCATTTGCCCACTTTAGTTTGCCACTATTTAAGTAGTCTTCCACCTGGATATGTCGATCCTTTCACAAATCTTGATAGTAGTCACCTCTCTTGGTTCTTTTACTACTTTCGCTTAAACTTCTGCTGGTTCTTATTCCTAACAATCATACAGTTTTTGGCTAAGTGTGCTGGCGTGTGATACACAAAGCAAACGCCTTGACTCCTGTCTGTTTGCTTCTGCTCAGCGTTCGTGTAGTCTTTAGGTTTCTGGGTACTCCTGCTAGACCACTGTTAGTTTCTGGTGTTCCAGTAAGCTAGTACTGTTCAGCAAGATTCGCCGCCTTGGTCAAGCAGGTACTGACAAACTGTTCCCTGGTGAGCAAATCTGCTAAATCGCTGAACTCTTTTCTGCATTCATCCATTTTAATCCACTTGCTGAAATATTTCTTAGCCTAGTTACAAACTGATAGGCAGCCTCACCCTAACATAGTTTAGTCTCATGGAATTTCTTCCTAAATCCTTCTCCAGTATCTGATAACTCTTCAAAATGCTCTCTTGAGGCTGAAAGAACTGCATACTCCGTGGTAGTAATGGACTAATACAAATAATCCATTCATTCTGCTTCTCACTGAATCTACCTAGCATGGACTATGCACAGTGGCGGACTGGCCAGGTTGCCAGGTTGCCCGATGGCAAGTGGGCCCCTTACACATGGGCCCTTTACACATAAGACCATGGAAAATTTCAATACTGAACAAATTCCTTTCTAAATGTAAGGTTATATATATATATATATATATATATATAATATATATATATATATATAATATATATAGCGACTTATGCCTAGTTGGGCTCCAAGAGGCCCCTGGCTTAGAATATTACTGGTTATTGTCCATCCCACACAACAGATGCGATTTGCATGACAGTGAGGAAAAGTAAAGATTTATTTGTCACTAGTATATGCAGCATGGTAAGTGAATTCATTTTGTGAAATATATATATGTTTCTATATGTCAATAGGAAATATCTTCAAACTCGAATATAAGAAAATGAAATGGCTATTTTTAGAAGACAAAACATATATATTATATAATTGTGAATTATATATATATTATATATATATATATATATATATATATATATATATATATATATGTGTGTGTGTGTGTGTATGTATATATGTGTGTATACTTTATATGCAGCTTTCTCTTTCAAAGAGCCGGGTAAACATTTCTTTTAATCAATCAAATCTCTCTCTCTCTCTCTCATACACACACACGGTGTTGTGTGTGTGTGTGTGATATATATATGTATGTATGTATGAGAGAGAGAGAACAACTCACAAGTATCGTACAGCACGGTACAGGTACGGAACACGCTCACAGTCACTGTTGTCAAGATTCAAATATCACGATTTTCGTTAGGGTCATTTAGGTTGCCATCTGTTGATATCTTTTACTTTATATAAGTTAACTAAGTATATATTACGCATGTTAATACACGCATTGACACACGGGGACGATCCCTTATCTAAAGTGCATTGTGGGCATTGAAAATGACTATTCCTTGCAGCAACTTTGCAGTGGTAGGACTGCAGCGGCTCAACATGCCTCAGCCGTCGTCCTCGGACACAGTCAGTTCTGTAGCAGTACCGTAATGTATTTGACTATACTCAGTTTTTTTTTCATCTGTCCATTCGCCTGTGGTGTTTTTGTATGGTAACACTGCGTCCCGGGCTTGAGATAGTTACATTCAGCTTACATTCAACGATTATAATAATATCATATTTCGAATATTAACGGTGTAGTTCGCATACAGTAAATTATTAAAACACTTTTCAGTTACAAATGTACACCCAGATATCCTTTTATTTACCTAAAACTTACAAATAGCGTAAGTATCTAAAGCCCGGGACGCAGTGTTACCATACAAAAACACCACAGGCGGATGGACAGATGAAAAAAAACAGAGTATAGTGACTGAAGTGTTATTACCTTGACTGACTACCTTAAGAAGTGGGTTGCACTAATTTTTTTGGTAACCTGTCCTTTTGGTCTATCAATATCTGATAGATCTTGCGAAGATGATGAAAAAATGTCAAGGAAATGGAAATTCAAAATTATAATATGTGATAAGCCGATCCTTACTGTACTACGGTCTATGGCAAAATAAGTGCAATGTTGATATTGAAACATGATGTAGCTATAAGCTTCCAGGGCTTAAGCACATATTTCTTATTTCGCTGGATAAAAGGAGAGAAGTATTGTTATGAGAATTATAGATATCATAAAGATGTTCAGCAAACAAGCACTTCCTTTTCGAGGTCACAGAAATGAATCGGCCTACACTTTAGATAACGATGTTTTGAATCATGGTAATTTTTTAGCTATGGTGTAGTTAATGGCAAAATATGACAGTATTATGGCAGCACATGTATTTTCGGTGCAAAGCAAGTCTGAGCAGAGAATGAAACGATTAGAACAAGGAAAGGTTCACAGTAAAGGTCGTAGTGGACTTGTTACATACCTGAGTAAAACAACTATAAACTATTTAATCAACATTATGAAAAATATGATTCAAGAAAAAATTGGGCAAGAAGTTAATCAACAAAATACTATTCTATACAGGTTGATTCAACGCAAGATATTTCATCCATTGATCGGTTTAGTATTATAATTCGATATGTGCTTCAAGGTAATATCTATGAGCGACTACTTTCAGTTGTACCAAGTAATGATGGAACAGGACAGGGACTTTTCGATCTATTAATCAAAACGTTACGTCATAAAATTGACCCAGAAAAATGCGTATCTGATAGCACAAATGGCTCTGCAAGCTACCATGGGCAGTACAACTTTTTACAAAGTAGAATTGCTGTTGTGGCAGATCAACATGTTCATGTATGGTGGTATGCCCATGTTTAGAATCTAGTGATAACTGAGACTACAAAATGTTGTGTACCTGCAGTTTCCTTTTTCATTTTGCTTCAGAATTTAGCTACATTTGTGAAAGCATCATACCAGCGAATGGCTGTATGGATAGAAGTGCTAGGAAAACATCTGGGACAAGAAAAAATGAAACGATTAAAGGTAATAGGTGAGACTAGATGGTCAGGGAAATCAAATGCAGCAACAACTGTATTTAGATGCTTTGATGATGCTTCTGTGATTACTTGTGTGGATTTATTGGTATGCTTAACAATGATTCAAGAATCAGACAAATTTGATGCAAAAACAAAGTATAAAGTAACGTTTTTCTTCAAAGTCTTGAAAAGTTTGAAACCATATTGACTGCATTTACTTATTTGTATATATTTGAAACTACAGCCCCTTTATCAAAATACCTGCATACCAATGGATTAGATATGTTTACTGCATGGAGTTTGGTAGATACAGCTACAACAAAGTTGAAGGAACAGACAAGAACATTTGATAATATCCACAGCAAGGCTTTTGAATTTGTAATTAAATGTAATGAGGAAATTTCGCAGATGAATTTGAATGAACAGATAACATTTCAAGTTGATGCTTTGGAAGATGCATTGCCAGTTAAGAGAAAGAAGAAGATAAAAATGGCAGATGAATTTGCTAGTGATGAAGGAAGCTCCTCAGATCCCCTAGTTGGTTTTAGAATAAATGTATTTAATTTAATAATGGATCGTATTGTTCAGTCACTGGAATCCAGCTTTGTACAACACAAACAGTTGTATAAAGATTTATCTTGCTTGGACTCAACAAATTTTAAAACAATTGTTGAGAAAGGTCTTAAAGATGAAGCATTGAGAGGAATTATCAAGTTGTTTCCACAAATCATCTGAAATCAGGTAAAATTGGAACTGTTTCTTTTGCTTCAATCTTTGATGTTTTAAAGTTATTGCTTCATGATGGTGAAAATGTGGGCAGCAGTTGCACCAACAGTAAAATGTACACTACTTGCCCATCTTGTATACTCAAAATTCTAGCTTCCAACAGACTTCATGACAAGGCACATGATAACCTTTATGAACTATATAAAATAATTTGCACATTATCTGTTACCCATGTTAAGTGCGAGAGGGCATTTTCAAAACTGAAGATTATAAAGACAAGGTTAAGAAATTCAATGTCTGAGGAACACTTTCTTACATGTTACCATCCATTGAAAAGGGTAATGAGCTGGATAATGAAGTAATTATTAACAGTTTTGCACAATCCTCCACTGAACTTAAGCGATTGCTCCTAATATAATGGACTGCATGTAATAGGTTTTTGTAGTTTTTAGCTGTCTATATATATACAAATTGTGTAGTACAAGTATGCTTAGATATATCCCAATATTATTTCAAAATTCTTGATAAATTGGTATATGCATGTTATACTTCTGTATTGAAAGTATACTTAGTACACTTTTATTTTGTGTATTTCACAATTATGAAAGTAAGTAATCAAAACCATATAAATCTAGTCTTTTGATGGGCTAGAGCTAGACTAAATAAAGGGGAGGTGATAAAATTTGACATATGTATGATCAATGATAAATGCTATATATGTCTAAATTATTTGAAAGAAAACTTAAGTAGAAAACGTATAAAGAATGCAGGCTATATGTATCTTCTTGATTTTCTTTACAGGTTTATTGGATTACATTTTTAGTTTGCAAACATTTCAAAATAACACTACTTTACATGTCATTAAACTTTTGGTTAGAAATTCAACTAAGCAATTATGTATCTATATTTGGTAATACTTTACATTATGTCTAGGTGATTTACACTTATTAGTAAAAAATAAACGTTCCAATAATTTGTCTTCTGTGTTTCTACATGTGCATTTTCAAATATTTTATGTATTTGTTATGTGAACTCTATTATAGTATTATGGCTGAGGGTTGGAGTGGGCCCCCTCTTTTGTCACCTGGCAACCACAATTTTTAGACCCAGTCCGCCACTGACTATGCAGTAACTACAGGTGAGATATTGCAGCTTATCTATCCCTCTGTCGTACCACTACTAATTTCTGCCTAGTATTAACACTAATGTTCATGTTCACCTCACCTTTCAGCTTCTGTTACCTGTCTTTCAACCTCTTCTCTGGCTGGTTCTCTTAAACTCAGTCATTTTGTGTATCAAGTTCTTGTTGCTGGGTCATGAATTCTTTCAACTGTGGGCCTGTCAAACTCATCAACCTGGCAAGCCCATCTCTGTCACCGCCATGCTGAAATATACTTAAACTTAGGCTAACACAGTATAAGCATACCAAACCTTGCCATTTACAATATCCTGGCCATCCCATTGAGGGGTTAGAGATGTGTATTTCTGGTGATAGAAGTTCACTCTCGACGTGGTTCGGAAGTCCAGTAAAGCCGTTGGTCCCGTTGCTGAGTAACCACTGGTTCCATGCAACGTAAAAAACAGCATACAAGCTAACAATATCCTGGCAAGGTCATCAAGTATATCACACAACAGTTTTAGGTTATGGTAAGAGCAGTGGCCAATGGCTTATACCTGGTGCGAGCACTACATGAAGTATATGTAATTATGACAAAAATTATCTGTAACATTTAACAATGCCATATCCCTTTTTGATTGCATGGACAGTGTGCGTGACAGGATAACATTAGCAGTTTTCCTATGTAGAGCATTCACCTTTAAATTGCCAATGACCTATCACATGAATAACTTATCATATTCAAGTGAAATAAATTCAAATGTCACATAAAAAGCTATATAATGATAACTATATTTACCTTTGGCCATTTGTTTTGAAACAGAACTGAATAAAAGATTTACGACCATGATCTATGATATGATTATTACAGTGTCGTAATATTCCTAATTAACACATTCCTAGTCTATTAAGCTTTCAATCCATCTTCTTCGTGTCTCTTTAGTTTCATGATAAAACTGAAGAGTTTTTGCCAATTTTGGAAGTTCTGAATTTATTAACTTATTTGGAGAATAAAGGTTTTAAATTCAGTCCATGATTTTTTTTTTTTTTTTTTTTTTGCTACTTTAATACGGAATCTGACTTAAACTACTTTAAAAATTAAATTAAAACTTGCTTTAAAAATTTATTATCAATTTACGACTCTCTGTAGACAATGCACAATGAATATATTATAATGACCGTGCTTATTAATTTCCATGTAAATTAATGCATAATTACTGAAATAAATCTCTTTGTTTGAATATATATTAGTTATCAATCGACTGTGACTGTCTGGATACAAAATGCAATACATACCCAATTATATAAACGACCGTTCTTATCATGCCCATAAAAAATATTGCACGTGACCAGAGATGTATAACTATGTAATTACTCATGACAAATAATTTTCCAATGCTATACTCGAGTCTTCGACACAAATTTCCTAGTTTAATCACCTAATGTTTGTCAAGTCTAAAATCGCCAGGCCAAATACATAACGACTCTCCAGCTGAACTACAAAACGCCAATATCTTTTTTGTCTTCCCGTTTGATTGGTAAAAGGCAGCTTACGTACCGCCCGTAAAAGCATCTCTGGTGCTCAACTGCGTCCGCTATTACAGGCGCCAGTGTCCACGATCCAAAATGGTGGTGGGTGGAATATAACTGTTTTATGGCCTCTGGTAACGTACGGCCGATCTAAGTAAGAGTTGTAGCCGACATAAACATTAAAATTATCATGCTGAGCTGGCAGCACCGTATTGTATTCTTCCTTCTATCCTCGCGAGAAGACTGGAGATTTGAGACTCCTTGCTCTTATTTTGTCTTGTTCTTCTGGACTGTCTTTGCCAACCACGGGATGATACTACTTGCGTATATAATCGCCAACGGCTCCCGAAAGTTCTGGCATACACACACTTACACCCTATACACCTCAACAGAGGGCAAACGTCACATAATCTCTGCTAACTTTTAAATATTTTTGAATAAACAGATTATGTAGAATCGGAAGAAAATCATACTGACATGCTTTCAGGCATAAATAAATGTACCAAAATTCCTCCAACATCTTCCAAAACAAATATTTTCTTAATGAAATGCTGTATCCGAAATTAATCTACATATATTGCTAACATTTCAGAACATGAGAGTATGAATGAAGAAAGTGACAGTCTGATAAAAGATGTCATCTATCCAAAATTGTACCATAAAAACTGGTCTTTTGATTTTAAGCGAGTATTTCATCACATTTGTAGGATTATACCGTAGTCTCTTTAGCTGCCTCTTCCTCATTTCCTTTATATCAAGGGTATGTAAAGATGTTTGTGCAAACAAAGGGAAAGTAAACTGCTGAAGAACGTTGATCCCAAGTCTGGTTGTTGCCTCACGATAATTCAATAAAATTGGAAATTGGAAAAGAGGTCAACACACCTATTTTTCCGACTTTGGGACAAAGAATTTTCACCTGCCTCTCCTCTCCTCTTTCTAATTACATAACAAAGCAACCTTGAAATACATTAACTCATAATTTCATTGTCTAATGAATAATACCCCCAAAGACATAGTAGAACACTGTATGATGCAAACTCTCGAGGTACAAAGCCTCAACATTAGGCTGAAATTATTGATAAAACAAATAAAAAATGCACAGAAGTTTCTTCGGTGCAATCGGGTTGTTTATGCATAATCCTGTACAAAACTCTCAGCCATGGTCTATGAAACTTTCAGCTGGAGTCAATAAAACTTTCTGCTAAGGCCTGGTTGTGGCCTGTGTTGTTGGAACCTTTGGCAGTACCAGACACACGATCGTGGCTGAATTAACATTATAAAATTAAAACTATTGAGGGTAGAGGGCTGCAATTTGGTATGCTTGACGATTGGAGGGTGGATAATTAGCATACCAATTAGCATACCAATTTGCATCTAGCCACAGCAGTTTTTAAGATCTGAGGGCAGACAAAAAGTGTGGACGGACTGATAAATATCCATCTAAATAGTTTTCTTTTACAGAAAACTAAAAATTGTTGAAAATACAATAAAAATTAACAGTCATACTGAAACTTAGAAAATGGGGTAAAAAAAATATGAAAAAACTTAAATTGCTGATGGAACCTACAGTTGAAAAATTGCTGGAATCTAAAGTTGAAAAAATGCTAACACAAAAAGAATAAAAAATGCAAACTGCAAATACTGAAAAATTCAAAACACAAACTTAAAACGAGAGTAAATACAAATGAAAGCAAGTAACAAAATTATCTATCTTTCGGTGGTCTCATTATAACGCTGTGTGAGCTGTGGCATGCGAAACTTGAACTGCAGCCAGGTGATGGCCTGGCCTATATTATTACCAGATGCACAATCATGGCTAACTTTAACCTTGAATAAAATAAAATCTACTGATGCTAGAGGGCAACAATTTGGTACCTTTCATGATTGGAGGGTGAATGTTTAACATACTAATTTGCAGCCCTCTTGCCTTACTGTTTATGAAAATTTGGGTGTGGACAGAAAAAGTGCCAATGGACAGACACAGCCAGCACAACAGTTTTCTTTTCAGAAAACTAACTAGCAAATACAAAGTAAAGTAGCTGTTGACCTCTTACATATCTTTATGGAACAAATCACACAGTATTGATTGTTTACCGTCTTCTTCATGAATAAAGAGCCATCCTGATGAATTAGCCAAATTAAGTATTCTGATAATACGAATGACATGCTCTCTAACAGAAGTACCCCATGAAAGTTTGAGTTTCTAAAAAGGAAAATGGACAAAACAAAGGCAGAATTAGGTAATAAGATGCCTAGAAAAATGAGGATGCCGTACGACTGAAGATGTAAAATTCTCCTCTAAACCATAATTGCATTTTGGACTTCAAAATATAATTTTCTTATGCTTTAGCATGCGCTTTGAACATTTCAAATATTCGTTTGTTTGCAATTAAGAACTTTTAATGACTGTGGAACCCACAACTGTTATAACCTTCACTTGGGGCACAGTAGAAAAGGTGGTTTTTGGGTGAAGGACAACACAAAACAAGTAACATTAGACGACTGACTTGACCTAACTAAACCAGGGAAGGCTTGCTTCCCCACTCCCAGACCCCCACCTATCCTAACCTAGGATGTCAGGTCTTCACCTTGCCCCAGGCTTCCTAGTTAACCAAACCTTGTGGTCTGTGTCCTTGCCTGGCCCTAGACCGCCCAAAGCCCAATCTAACATAGCCTAGTGGCCTGGTCCCTTACCTAACTGGGGGGGAAATCTTTTTCACCCTGAATCCCCAACCTAACCTAAACTAAACTAAAAACTGTGTTTTTTTTTCATCTGTCCATCCGCCAGAAGTGTTTGCGCATGGTAACACTGCGTCCCGGGCTTTAAATAATATCCTATTTCGAATATTAACGGTGTAAATCGCATACAGTAAATTATTAAAACACTTTTCAGTGGCAAATGTACACCAAGATGCCTTTCTATTTGCCTGAAACTTACACAGCGTAACTATTTAAAGCCCGGGACCCAGTGTTGCCATGCGTGACCACCACAGGCGGATGGACAGATGGAAAAAAAACAGAGTATAGGATGCCAGGTCCTTTCATAAGCCTAGGACCCCCACCTAACCTAACTTACAGCACTATAAATGAGTAAGGAGGCTGTGATCTATCTAACTACATCTACCAAACATTCCATACTCATGCCTTATCAATAGGATTAACGTCCGTCCTCGTAAGGCCATTCTCTCCCTTTGTGTTTTCCATCCCCCCACTTTTGCATTTTCCCTTACCCAAAAACACCACTTTCTTACTATGGTCCCCTGAATTGTAGGATATGGATACCTAATACCTATATGGGTGTGGTCCACAATCTCTAAAAAATATACTACGTTTAGCTAGGAAGTTAATAAAGAAACGAAACGAATACCTAGCTAGGCCTAGGTAAAGCATTCAAATCACATTTAAACAATTATATTTTCAAGTTCAATAAGAGAGAATGGCTTAAAGTGAAATAATACCTTCGATTAACGCTTCAATAAATGAGTTGATTACATCATTTCCGAACGAAACAGTTTATTAACTTAATTTACCTTGAAATGTTGGTTGATCATGGACGACTGCTTCTTCAAGGAAGGCTGAAGCTTGTGACATAGTATGGCTCCTTGATGATAAGTTCATATAGTAGTAATAATATAATAACCTATCTAGAGATTTTAACGTCCTGCCACACCCTCTGTTTGTATGGGAACCAGGGAAATTTGAATGCGCGCCAGATTCTACAACGCGGACAACTGGCACTGGGCTATAACCAGCCTTCCAGCAACAACCTGAAACAGTAGTCGTGCCAGGATCTGTTCTCTTTAATTATTTTCAGAAGTGTGTCTCGATTCCTTTTCTACGGGAGTCGGGAAAAACCCTTTGATTTTCTACAAATGCCCTATAAAACTCCAATTGCCTTCTATTACACGTCCCTCATTATGTTTGGGTCTGTCAAACTTGCACTTTGCCGTTAATTTGCTTGCTGAAGCGCAGAACATCACCTACTCCTAACAAAATAAATACTCGTCTTTGGTTGGCTTAATTTAAGTTCTGATTTAACTACTTTATACGGAAACAAATCCTGAACACAAATTATCTTAACTTTAAATTAGTGCCCTTGTTAAGTTTAAAACTGGACACTTGAAAACAGTTTGCGTCCACGGATAACAAGACCTGTCGCTTAAGGTAGACTGTATGATTTGTATCAGACTGTTACGCAGTAGCTTTTGCAATCATCGGTGTGTTTGTTTAATTTGTGCGTGTGTAAATCAAACAATAATCCGTATAGTTTACTAGCAGTCTTAGCTCACAGTGGATTTCATCTCTTCTCACATTATTGTATACAGTAATACAGATTCGTTGGCGGCTAGTATTTTTCCACTAAGAAAAAAAATTGCATGTGATTGGACAAAATTTATTACATGTAAAATTAACCTAATAATAATTAATGAAAATAATACAGTGTAGTATTACATCATGTCACTACTTAATTTTATGACGTCGCTTTTCATTTTAGTATTTATTTTCGATTTATGTAAAGAAACTGTAATTCCCAATGGTGAAATTTGCCCCAAGTACTGTACGTGAACCCGTCGACTGTCGAGTAGACCTTATTTCTTTCAGATGTGACAAATATTGTTTAATTACTCGTGAACTCGAACGTAATCGCTGTTCTTGGCAAGACCCCAGTATACAAAGGCATTTGGTTTTCCAATGTTAAACTAGACATAGAAATTAATTTCAAGTTCGTGGTGCTTTGGGTACGTGACTGGTTTTTGCATTTAGTAGTTTCATAAGAGCTTAAAAAGTCAGCCAAATATTAATAACTGGAGTTCATTTTTTCCGGTGTTGGAACCATAGATGGTTCGCTGAAGCAAGGAAGTTGTCGTGGCCACAAGAAAAGTGGAAATTGCTTAGACGAGTGAGCTAATTTCGCTGGAGTGTTTTACGTATTAGCTTAGGTAGCTAACAAGAAATCATTGTGTGCATTTTGTATATTCTAACATGCCTGCCCATACTAACACAATTGAGAGAAGGTGGGGGACTGGTGGAAGGATAACAACCAAACCCCAAGATTCGACCTAAGGAACCTTGAAGGGAAGCCCATTTCACTGGCTTTTTTGCCCACTTATCAGTTAAAAATTATGGTATAGCCTAATAGAGCCTTGTCACCGGCCTCACGTCTCCCTTGAAGCAGCAGCCTACCTTTACCCTCCTACAGTTTAGGGTAAATAAAATTATTATTCAATACATTGTTTTGTCCCAGAATAATGTATTAATTTTACTGACACCAGTCGTAGTAATTTTTTTAAGGGGTAGTGGATCCAACTCACATTTTACAATTCAGGGGACCACAGAGGGAAATTGGTGTTTTTGGAGAGAAATACAACCACAATAAACCTCTTGATACTTCTCATTCAGCATGAAGCACGTTTATGGAATGTTTTGAAGCATATCTGCACTATAGTAAGAACCTGGGCCTAGGTTAGGTTAAGTTATATGTAGTTTGGCAGGTCGTAACATTATTATTGATTTGCATTGTTCTACTTGTAGTGGCAGGGAGTCTAGGGCTTATTTCTTGGGACATCTTTAAAATTACCATGTCAGGGACTATTCCATTCATTTCACGTGAATAATCCGCCGTGTTCATCAGGACAACATCCCTACCTTTATCTGCCTTAGTAATCATTTTATCCTGAAGGTTCCATAAAATATTTTTTCTAGCATTGGTATCAGTTTAACTGATAGTGACTTACCTTTTTACGATAAAAGGTCAAAGTTCATAACAGTTAGCAATCGTTTGATTTGTTTCCTCAGAGAATGATGATAATGTGGAAAATAAAAGGGATAATCAATAGATGTATGTACATATCTACACCCTACTCTTTAAATTTTTATTAGTTTTTTTTTTATTCCAAGCAATAGTGACGCGTCGAGTATTTCCTTGGAGATTTACTTTTTCTACAGTATTTTGGATGACGGAAGTGGCAATTTTTATATCGGGTAATATGAAAATAAACTTCGACCGTGTATCTCCTTTAGATTTTCCTCTGATTTACAAATAAGAACCATTATTCCTTCAGAAGCCACTTTTAGTTATAAGCTGTCAAATTTTAGCTCCAGTTTTAAACCCTTTAACTTTTAATGAATATAATATTGCTAAATCTTCCAATTTTGTCAATTTAACCAATATGTTGTAAAGGCTAAGTTTTGATGTAACCTCCCCATTTACGAATAACCTCATTAAAGGAATCATCTGACATTATTGTTAATAGTATTTGTGAAAACCATAATTCAATATTTCTTCTTACCCCAACTTAAAAAATTATTAAAATTGGTCACGATTGGTTAGTTTATTTTTTAAGGTAAATAATACTGTTATAATCAAATAACATGGAGTTGCAATGGGAAATTCCCTGGGCCCTATATTATGCAGATTGTTATAAGTGTTATTATGCGAATATTTGGTGTCTAAAATGCTTAAATGCTTTCAATCCTCCGTTATACCGTAGGTATTGGGTGATACTTTCCTTGTATTGAAGAAACCTGCACACGGGGAATTGTTTTATGAATATTTTAATTAATTCCAGGGATCCTAATATTTCATTTACTGGTGATATACAGAACATGATAGTTGCAAGAGTTACAGGTAGGAGCGAAGTCATTTAGGCTTAATTTTGCCAATTGACATCAAACTTAGAAGCTAAAAGTTTATGAGGAGGTGCTCACTTCTCTACAGAACTGTATCTGGAATGGGTTGATGCCGTGCAGCATCTCGGAAAAGAATCTATGACAGAGAGGAATAGTATGAAGAATAGTAAATGTTATTAGGGATAAACAATAGGTAGGTGTAGTAAGATTTGTGCTAACAAAAACACCCTATATATACATATGTATGCTTATTGTGACGTGTCATATTCCGTTCAGGCCTAACCATTCTTATTTTTCACCATCCCTTTCCTTATTCACAAACGAACAGTTTAGTCCCAATTTGAGGAAGCTTGTTTTACAAGATCGTGGCTTCGAGGCTTGCTCTATGGGAATGCATTCTCAACATGAATCATACTCGTGAAAAACTTCCCACAATTCAGTGGCAGCCATTCAGTGGTTTTCCATTCAAGTCCGTTTTATTCATTCCAGTTTTTTGTCATTTGTAAGTAAAACTCGTAGAATAGCAACAAAAGACCAAAGTGTACGAATACTTTCTCGTTCGGATGTATGAAAACAACTATAAAAACTTTTTTTTTTTTTCATCTGTCCACCCGCCTGTGGTGTTTGCGTATGGTAACACTGCACCCCGGCTTTAGATAGTTACGTTTTGTGTAAGTGTTAGTTAAATAAAAGGATATATGGGTGTACATTTGCAACTGAAAAGTGTTTTAATAATTTACTGTAAGCGAATTACACCGTTAATATTCGAAACAGGATATTATTACAATTGTTGAATGTAAGCTGAATGTAACCATCTAAAGCCCGGGACACAGTGTTACCATACGAAAACACCACAGGCGGGGAAAAAAAAAAAAAACGAGTATAATTACCACCGTTTCCTCTCGTAGCTGCTTGTGTGACAGCGTTTCAATGTCGAAGAGCAAATGGGTCTGGACAATTAATTTTTCTTCAGTTCTTAGCTGTTATTCACTGAATTCTTAATTAAACTTATTTTCCCATCTCTCTGTCTCCGTGTCAGAGGCCTGATCTCTTCCGTGTCTCTGTAGACTTGTACCCAACAATGACACTATCGTTTATTGCAGTTTTTGAAGGCATGTCAAAGTCATGATAATTGGTTTCATCCTTGAAAATCAGGAGGGTCATTGCTATGTGGGGTTAATGCTGTGGTGAAAATATAAAACCATAAATAGAATAAACGTCACTAATAAAAGTAGGCACTTTTTCGTGGTTATTTGGTTTCCTTTCAAAGTATAATTTGACCAGGCGTTAGAGAGTTGCCATGTCCATTACGATAATAAAGAAACGAGCCTCGTGGTGGAGTGCGCCACATACAATTACGTTAATTGAATTAGGAAACTCCATATAATGACAAAGCCAAGAGGAACTCCATTATTATTTAGTTACATAAAATATCCATTTACAGTAATGGGCGGACGACAACCAAAGGAGACGGCATCTACGTCCACAGAAAATATATAAAGGTTCTTTAGACTGGAGGGTTTTGAAAGATTTAGGTATAATTGTTGTAATTATCGCAAAATTTTAAGTCTCTCTTCTTACCTGGTTATAGCGCAAGAAATGTGGAAATCCAAACCTTTTCGATGGCAGTATATACCGTCTTTCAGTCATTGGAACGCATGTATTCATTCAATCAATAAAAATACTGCTTCCTTGGAACGTGCTCGATGGACAAGTGGTATATTTATTTGCATACTTTTAACATTAGCGAGAGGCTGTTGTGACGATTGGTGAGGGACTGATAGTTTTGCGAGTCCGACACAGGCAAACTGATTTAGATTCAAAGTATTTGAGGGTCGTTTTCGTGTTGTACAATGATTTATTTGTGAAGTGATAAAATCTTTATATTGGTAGTCATATTGTTATAGTAATTAAACGAGAAGTAAAAGAAAGTTCCTCACGGAATATGATGCAATGGAGTTTTTTTTTTTTTTCCGAAATTTACAATGGTACCATTCATATAACTCAATTCATTCAAAAGAAAAGTGAGCGCGGTAAATAAGTACAATTTTACAAACTGACCATGTGCTTTTCTGTCGGGTTTCCTTTGTTAAAAGTCTTATATTTGTGGTTTCATGGACTTTTGCTCTTGATCCAGATTCATACCAGCTAATTCGCACCGATTACAATAGCTTTAGCTCAGCGCTGAGGTACGTACCGTGCAGAAAGCTCAGCGTAATCTGCAAAAGAACTTAAAAGTTGTCATAATCAGTACTCAGTCTGGATCAATGAATCGTTATGGGCTTTCTTATGTCTTCAACCACCACTGTGTTACTGGTGACGGTCCGGATCTCGAATTTATTGTAGATTTGTTGGCAGTGTCACATAAGTCGTTCATCTTATTGTACAGCTTCACGAGTATTACTGAACAATCTCTCTTTATAGCCAGTATATAAGTTTGGTTTCAAATCTTGCAAGACCTTTTATCATTATTTTTATGTATTTTTTTCACTTGAGCGATACAATAAAACCCATTTTAGGCCTACATTCAGAGAGCTTAACAAACATACTGATGACTGAATTGTCCGCGTTCTTTAAACTAGTTTTCATCAATATTTAACCTAAATGATAATGATATAAATCCCTCTTAAAATCCGTGAGGTCACGAAAGTGCTAAAATAAGATTCTAAAGTTATTTAGACATCCATTTCATTGTAACCATTATTTCGGCCCCATCCATTTTTAATGACTTCTTTGTCAAGATTCTATTCAGCCTTTGTGATGCCTTCAACTGCTTAATGACTGGGATGTTTCTACTGCATGATATATCGATAACTGAAGAAAACTATCAATTTTCTTATGATGAAGACCACTTCAAGTGTGTGCGTGTCATCGATATTAAATGTAGCATAACAATCGCCATGTAAGAAACCATTTCCTACTTTTGTGTGGCTCAGAGATGTAAGAACTGAGTTACTCCATTTTTTTTTCTTTGGGGTTTGGGGGAGGGGAGGGGTGGGGGGTGTTGGTCACACCATACGTCGAGCCCTATAGCTCATACACTGAAGCTGCAGCTGGAGAATTCATCAGCCGTAGACGTTCAGGGAAAAGCGTTATGCAGCTGGGAAATTATTACTAGGCCAAAGTTACACAACTGCATCGTTGCGTTTTTCAAGGCTGCAAAGTGTTGGATCACCTAAAGAAAGCGACCCAACACACGCTGGGGTCGCTTTTCTTAAGGTGAGGAATTAACAGGGGTTACGTAGGCCGTGGCGGAACGGCGCTTTGCGCCTTATCCGCATATTTAAAGATTCTTGGCAAGCTCGGTATGTTCTGGCAAGAGGTAATGTTGCGCTGCGTGCGCTAGCCACAGGGGTTACAGTAGGTTTTGATTATTTTTGTACTGAAATTGCAAGACAATACACTTTTGATTAACCATTGATTGTTTGTCTAAATTTGTGTTTTTAACAAATGTTTAATAAATTAGCTTTTAATGAATATATATCTAAATTTTTTTTCTCCATTTTTTCTATAATATTATGAACTAAAGTGGATCACCTGAAGATTGGAGACACCAACAAGCAGGGTCGTTTATCTCAGGAGGAAAAATATTGGGGTCGATTTTTTCTTCAGGAGAGGTATTAGGGGGTCGCTAATCTTCAGGTGATCCCAAAGTGTTAGTATACAGCGAGTTGACTGCGTATAATGACTTACGAATACTTAGTAAACCGCTAATTAAGATAGTAATGATACAGTTGAAGTAATAAAACGCCATGATACTAAAAGACTGACCTACCCAGACGGTTGTTAAAATAAAGCTATTGAAAGGAGAAAAATGGGAGAGAAACACACACTGACATTAAACAGTTGAGTAGGCATCGTTAATCTCATCATAACAGGTTCTTATTACTTTAAATGTGTTATGATTTTAGTGGTTTAATTGGTGTTTTAGTAAGTATTTATATGTAATTATTCTTTAGTTACCCCTCTGTATACTCTTGTCAGTATTGAAAATGCAACGATGTGATTGTGAACGTTGGCCTAGGAATGAACTCAAATTTTATAATGCTTTACTATGTTTTTAGTTTTCTATAAAAGAAAACTGTTGAGATGGCTTTATCTGCCCGTCCGCACTTTTCTGTCCGGCCCGCAAATCTTATAAACTACTGAGTCTAGAGGGCTACAAATTGGTAAGTTGATCATCCATCCTCCAGTCATCAAACATACCAAACTTCATCCCGCTAACTTCAGTAGTTTTTATTTTAGGAAACTTAGGCGCATTTTTGTACTTGTCATATACTGCACATGCTAATCATGCAGGATTTACCTATTTACTCAGACAGAAAAGAGAAAATGTGATCATCCAATAACATCGTGCAGAAGCTGAGCAGACCTAATTTGACCGCAAGAAAAACAAAGGAGCATCTGAGGATGTCAAGAACAGAAACTTGCGATTTTGTATACATGTCAGATTAAAGGAAACGTTCGATGATACCACCAGGCTTATGACAGTTGTTAGCGAGAAAAGTTAAGACATTTGTTAGCGAGGAAAGAGTTCCTTGCTTTTATTTATATATTGTGCCAACATGACGTAAAAAAGTTTATTAATTTATAAATACTTTACCTGCTCAAGTCAGACCATAACTGAATTATAAGTATCTTGATTTTCGGCTGAAATACACGGAATTTGGTGGTTTAATCCGCTGGAACTGTAATAGCCACAAAATATTTATCCTAGAAATGTATTCAAATCACTTTCCAATTATTAACTATGCACCTCAGAGAATAAAATGGAAAAGAAGCAAAAATGTGTAAACCTAAAAAAAAAGATAAGGTACAATTTTCTCTAATTAACTCTGAAAGTTTTATTGCGCTCTGTATTCGTTCCGGTCCATTATTCTCTTCCGTTAGAGACTTTGGTATTTTAGTATTGTGCGTTAGCACGGACAAGGAGAGAGAGAGAGAGAGAACCTTCTCATGCAATGTCGAACCCACCCAACTCGGACCAGTAGCGCATTGCAGTGTTACTAACATAAACCGTTTTCTTATCAAAGGACCAACTTTCACGTCTTCTAAAGAAGCCGCTTATGAGGGCGGAATCCTTGAGAAAGTTGAAATTGACAGTAAAATTTGCAGTCAGAAAGACAAACACTTATGAAACTAGTACTGTGCCTCTCAACATTCTCCTTTTCTCCTCCTAATTAGTGGCGTCAATGAAATCATCCAAGGGAAGGGAAATGAGTTTGTCAAGCTCTTGTCACGACAACAACGGCTGTGAGTGCTTAATCATACGAGAGATAAACTACTGCATTCATAGTAAAGTACAGCGCCTCAGCGGCGTGGTTAGTATGGTATTAGCGTCCCACCTCGGTGGTCGCAGGTTCGATTCTCGGCCATTCCACTAAGGAGTGAGAGATGTGTATTTCTGGTGATGGAAGTTCACTCTCGGCGTGGTTCGGAAGTCACGTAAAGCCGTTGGTCCCGTTGCTGAATAACCACTGGTTCCATGTAACGTAAAAACACCATACAAACAATCATAGTAAAGTAAGGGGTTAATCATGAAAGAAAGAATAGTCCTTTATATTGTTGTCAAAACCAAATATGAACTTGACCATGGAGCTTGGCCATGACCTTTTCACCAGCTGATAAAAAAAAATACCGGTACAAAAGAGTAGTCTGTTTCTTATATAAAGAATATAAAATTATACGAAATTATGACAAATTAAAATTTAGAAACAGAGCGCAAAGACGAAGTCCAGTAGTTTGGAATGCAAATATGATTGTATGGACGAAAGATGTTGAGTCGCGGGTTCGATTCTCGGCCATTCCATTGAGGAGTGAGAGATGTGCATTTCTGGTGATAAAAGTGCACTATCGACGTGGTTCGGAAGTCACGTAAAGCCGTTGGTCCCGTTGTTGAATAACCTCTGGTTCCATGCAACGTAAAAACACCATACAAACAAACAAAAGATGATGAAAGAGTAAAATGACAATTGTAATAAAAAGCGAAGATCAAGTGTCATCAATCATTTCTCGACATGCTGAAGAAGTGATGCGTTTCTAAAGCCAAGATACACAGAATGAATAAGAAATTTCAACTTTGAAATCTAAGAACGGTCGACTCTGAAATCGTTCTTTCTAAAGTGTGCGGAAAAGTAAGGCTTCGTGCGTGCAAAGCGGTGATGATATGTAATCATTTCTAAGCTTACAGAGCAGTTGGAGGTATACTATAGAAACCCTCGAAGGTGATTTCATTCTTCGAAGCAGTTGACTATAACGGGTTTTTCCTGTCATTTAAAAGTACAAAAGAAAGTTAATCTCAACGCAAATCCGAGAAAACCATAAATGGATAGAGAGCAATATTACCAGAAGTTGAGTGGTTACAACTACTAAATAACCTATAGATGTTAGAGATGTAATAAGTGTAGGGAGGAATAAAAGACTTCGTAATACTACTGATAAACCGGAAAATGGCAGAGCATTCCTCAGGAGTGAAGCTCAAAGCGTAGCCTGTGACAAGGTCCGTAGGGGGTTAATGCCGTCAGTGGACCTCGTGCGGTGCACTGTAGGCATTACTTAAGGTTCTTTGCAGCATGCCTTCGGCCCCTAGCTGCAACCACTTTCGTTCCTTCTACTGTACCTCCTTTCATATTCGCTTTCCTCATCTTACTTTCCACCCTCTCCTAACGCTTGGTTCATAGTGCAACTGCGAGGTTTTCCTCCTGTTACACCTTTCAAACCTTTTACTGTCAACATTTGTTTCAGCGCTGAATGACCTCATAGGTCCCGGTGGTTGGCCTTTGGTCTAAATCCTATATTCAACTCAACTCAGCAAGTGACAAGTGACGGACTTCAGCTCTCGACGCCGCGCCGGTCTGGTCTGTCGCTAGACAATGTCTGAAATCAAGAGAAACTTTCCAGTTTTTTTTATTACAGCAATGTCTACCTTTGCTATAATTTAATTACCAAGGCATGGTCTATTGAAGCTAATATTAGAACCTTGTAGCGGTTATATCCTTTTATCTTTAATAATTATTCCTAGGTAAACTTCTTTTAATATCTTTTTCCACTGTATAATGCAATTGAAGATAGTCTTGGCATCGGTTTTAAAGAAATCCTTCGGCCAAATTTATTTGGTTAATGCTAAAGAACCAACTTTTTAACACTACTACGTCATTTTTCGAAACCCATCCACAGATTATACGGGAATATTGCAATATATTTTTGATAGAAATGAAGAGAAGACGCTAACTAACAAACGGACCGATAAGAGATTGCAGGAAATTTCTTAAATTTGCAGATACAACATTGCTCCGAGTGCATACTGTTGTACGTAGAATGAAATCATTATGAAGTGCATTCACTTCGTGCCGTTATTTGCTTGCCAGTGGAGCACGACTATGAAAATATAAGCAGGCGAACATTTTCTCAACCTATTACACGCATAACTATACTGACGAATCATTTACTGGAGAATACTCCCAGTCGAATTTTGTTCTCTTGGCTGAACCTCAGCAGACACGAAAGCAATTCTCAATCTTGATTTGAACCAACAAATACAAAATAATCTAATTGATTTATTTAGTATTTTGCCTACTTCCATCCCTTTATATAAATAATTACTGAAGTTCTTAAAGAAAAATCTTAAATTCTTAAAGAAAATTTTTTTAAGCGTTTCCTTTCTTTAAGAAATGAGGTGTTTAAAGAAAATTGGTATTTTTATAAATACACACAGACAAATAATTAAGTAAATCCATTAGATGTTATCGGACTAATTGTTGGTTCAAATGAAACTAGAATATTAGTTCAAAGTTTGTTTATGTTCTTGGAACACTGTTCTTGAAAGAGTTGAATCGAAGATTTTTGTCTGACAAATGACCCAGTCACTACTTTCAGCTGGGTTGCACCCTACTCGGTCTTTGGCAACATCTCTCTCTCTCTCTCTCTCTCTCTCTCTCTCTCTCTCTCTCTCTCTCTCTCTCTCTCTCTCGTAATTCTACAGATATTACTGTAAGCCAAATCACGATAGCTTTCAAGTATATAATATAATGTGCATATTATATATGTATATAATAATAATATATGACATAAATAATATTATTTATTTATATGTTATATCTATATATATACTCATATAATATATATATATATATATATTATACACAATTTATGTGTTTATTATATAGGTGTGTTTGTAAATAAACGTCAAAGCCCTTGATACTGAATTTATTGTTATTCTTTTTATTTTCATGTGGTATTCGATATATAATAAAATACACACACACACACACACACACACACATATATATATATATATATATTATATATATATATATATATATATATATATATATATATATATATAATATAGCTTACATTAGGAAGGTTTTACTCACCGTACAGTTAAGCGAAAAATTAGATCGCATATTTTTCGAAAAGCTAAGGATAACGGATGCAAGTTGTATCGGAGTTATCCTTGAATCCATCAGCGCCACATAGATTCTCGCCACATGTGTTTCCTTTAAAGGAAGTAGGGAAAGTGAAACCACCCAGTACCGCGTCCCCGTCTTCTAAGTCCAGATTACCCTAAGCGGTGTCATTCTTCACCAGCTGAGCCCTTGGGGTGTGGGTCGATTTATTATCGGGAAGGTTGGCACTGCAGGCATAGGATAAATGTTTGTAATAAATAGAAATTTAACAGCAATAAAGTTTCGCTCCTGAAGATTAAGAGAATATGGCTCATTGTGAAGATATCAGAACAATTTATAAAATGCCTTTGAGTGTTAAGATCTTTGATCTTTGTTGTCTGACTTGTTTGCTGATGAATATTACATAATATACATACATTCGGTACACACACACACACACACACACACACATATATATATATATATATATATATATATATATATATATATATATATATACATACACGTAAATAGCCCGTGTACGAATATTTGAACATATTTTTAGACAAGTTAATTAATTAGGTACCTTCTATTAAATTCACCGTTGAAGAAGAAAATCATTGTTCGTTGCCGTTTTTAGATGTTTTGGTTCATAGAAGGGATAGAAGCTTTGTGTTTGATGTTTACAGGAAACCTACCAATGTATGTTCTTATATCCACTATTATTCAGGCCACCCTGTTAATGTAAAACTCTCAGTTTTTGTAGCATGTTTTTAAGGGCACTGCGGATATGCAGTCCGGAATTCGTAGGAAATAGGTTAAAATACCCAAAGTTTTTGATTGACAAATCTATGCAGAAAGCTAGAATTTTTTTTATTCCAGTAACAATAAGGAGCCTTTTGTGAGAGAAAATATCGTGACACTGCATATAATGTAAATCTTTCTTTTATTCATAAATTGCTGAAAACTTTCAAGATAAATGTGGTATACAAAAATTCAGGAACACTTCAAAATATCATTGTGCGTGATTCCCCAAAACAAACTAGTGGCTGTATTTATACGATTCCTTGTGCCGGCTGCAATTACAAATACCTTGGTCAAACTGGTAAAGAACTAGATTACCGTCTAAAACAGCACAGTTACGCAGTTAGAACAGGTCAATCGACGAGTGCTTTATTTGTACACATGAATGATTTTAACCATAGTATAGACTGGAAAAATGCATCTGAAGTAATATTTTGTAACCATATTGTAAAAAGAAACATAATTGAATCTGCATTTATTAAACATTTTAACGATCAACTAATGAATCTGAGTTCAGGTCTTTTTAAATTAGATATTTACCTTGTTTATAAAATTGTAGGGAAGTACAATGTCACCTTTTAGCAACAGCCTGTTATACTAACTGCAGTTTCAGTTCTTAAGCACTTTTAAAGTATTCTTACTTGTTTGGTAGTGACAATTTGTAATGATAATTTGCTTGCTAATGGCTTTGATCTTTGTTCTGTGAAATTTTCTTGTTTATGTTTCTATTTATTTATTTTACTTTGTACCCCGAAGAAGTGTACTCAATACACGAAAGCGCTTGGTATATACCTGATCTTTAATTTTTCACCTTTCATTTGGCTATTTACGTACATATTTGTCACATGCTGTTTGGTGACTTATTGCTGATATATATATATATATATATATAGATATTAATTCTTTGTTGGTATCACATAAACTGACAAAAGCAATGCTGCACTTATGTCGGAATTTATAAATCTCCCATTTACTTTAGCTACTTCAAAGAATTTAGTTCTGATATATATATACACACACATATATATATATATATATATATATATATATATACGTATATATATATATATATATATATATATATTTATGTGTTTCTATATTGATATATGAATTTTTATCCCTTATGCACGCATAACGTATTAAGACTTTCTTTGAGAAAATTTTCCACCTGAATATAACATAATCAGAAATAAAAAACTCGTGTAACTAAAGATCATATAACCATAATCATACCATTCCGAATTCATTCGATTTGTACTCCCCAACTATGAACCTTAGGAATGATTTTCTTATCGTTTCCTTTTTTTAACCCCGATTAGTTTTGAAAACAATGTTTTTATCGTATCTGTAAAGTTCAGATAAAAAAATTAGGCACCATATATATACAGGCATTTATAATGAACTCTGTCAACGGAGGGACGGTAATGAAGACCTCTCTCTCTCTCTCTCTCTCTCCTCTCTCTCTCTCTCTCTCTCAGCTGAAGATGTCTAGGGCGGAAAACTGGAACCGTCCCAAAAGTTTTTTTTATGGATTTTTACGAACATTTGATGGCATCGCTTTTTCTTTCTTTAATCTCTGGACATTCTCCAAGTTTCTTTAGCCCGAGACCTCATTTGGTTCAAGAGACCAAACGAATGAGGTTGTTCGCAGTATTATCCGGATGAAATAGAAAATACTTTTGGACCAAAAACAAACCTTTGCACAGAGGTCAAAAACCTTACAGCCTCTTGTAAATGAAAGCCATAACTCTTGAGGGAAAACTGCTCTTTAGACGGCTTGGAGTGCTAGACCATACTCTACGAAAGGAAACAAAATCGTAGTTGTAAATCTGAGGTGTAATTGGATGGTTAGCGACATCATGCACAACCGGTCTAGTTTCACTTTCTCCCATTCATTTCATGCGTTCTTTTTCTCTTGAAATAGTTTAGCAGAATTTTGACGATCGTGTTTGGTGTTTTGTATACTTAAGCTGTTAGACTTATCAACGAAAATGTTTCTCTAACGTTTTCGTTTCAAATTAGTGCAGTCTTTGCCCTTAAATCAAGTATTCCATTTGAACATTTAATATTTTAGTCTAGCTGTTATGTTTTCATAGGTTTTCATCAGTGAACCCAAGGTCCAAAGGAAGGGACCTTGATTGAACCCCTTTTGTTGCTCATTTTTAAATAATGGGACTAATTACATTCATCATTTTCATAATTCGAATATCCATATTTATTATTATTCAGACCAACTCCTTCCTGCCTTCTCTGACGTTCGCATTTAATCTTAAATGAAATGCTGCCTACAGAATGAAAGGAATG
This sequence comes from Macrobrachium nipponense, assembly GCF_015104395.2. Taxonomy (NCBI): domain Eukaryota; kingdom Metazoa; phylum Arthropoda; class Malacostraca; order Decapoda; family Palaemonidae; genus Macrobrachium; species Macrobrachium nipponense. The sequence continues at coordinate 141,887,641 of NC_061107.1, forward strand.
GCCTCTTTGAATGTGTGTATGAGTACCTCATTAATCTGGCTTTGTCGCGGTAAAAGAGACCAACGCCTCTTCGACCTCAAGGAGTCAAAAAACAACCAGACACTTTGAAGTCGGAATCCAGAAAGTTCTTAACTCTCAAGCCAGACCATTGGAGTTTATGCGATACATTAGGAACTGAGCTTTGCACATTAGTATAGGTTTTAAGAATTAATGATTGGTCTCAGAATATTTGTCCCATAGACATTATAGTTTTCTAAAAATAATGAGTCCCAGATCCGGTGAATATGTTTAGTGTTTCATTTGGTATTGGATTGATATTATACATTACATACTTGCGTACATATACATACCGCACATGCACACGTATGTATTTGTGTACAGATAAATCTGAGGTATACGTGTTTATAGACACACCATGTATATGTACAATATAAGGGAGGTTTAAGGCTTTTAACATTCTCATTTCTAGGCTCGGTAACCTAACCTTTTATATTTGTGTTTGCTGATGTTACATCTACATCCATCCAAATCTGATAAACTCCATGTTAATGACTTATTGTTTATATCTCCTCCTATCATGATTAAGGCAACGATTTTCTTTCGTCCACCTTTCAACGGCTTTCTTTTATTCACACAATGCTTTGAATTGCTCTTTCTTCGTCTATCAACTCTGATCTTGTGAGACCATATGTGAAAGAGACTCCCATGACTTGGTAATATAAGGTTTAGTCCAGTAATACGGTTACTACTTATAATCTTCTTTTCTTTTACTAAAGGAACGTTAATTTCTCTTTACTGCCATTTTGATAGTTAGGTTCCTTGGAAGTTGTTTCTGAGAGATCTGTATCATGAAATTGTACCTTTTCATTGTATTGATCTCATGCTTGAGGTAGTACTTCATCATTCGTCTTTCTCTTCAACTGGGAAGAAGTACGACCTCTTTTTGTCAGTCCCTTTTCTCATCGTCAGTTTTTTCCTTGTCGCTTTTTTACTCGTACTATTCCGTACTACAGGGTTTCACTCAGCCTCAGGAGCGTTTCTCTTCTTCTCATGCAACCTGAGGGCACTTGTTTGGACACCTCTTCACGCTGGTAACCTGTGGAAACCAGTGATTCCCTAGCTAAGGTTACTGTGGTAGTAGTTCCTTTTCCTCTAATTCCACGTTTTAGAATTTTCGTCCTGCTCCTGTTTCCTCTGACTGTCATGATCTTCCATCCTTTTCAAGGCGTGTCCGTCACGCATTTCCTGATATGCTACAATTTTCTTCTCAATTTTTCTTATGAAGCTAGGATATTTCTTTGTCTACTATCTGCCTCGCTTTTTTTCTATATATATATATATATATATTATATATCATATATATATAGATACATATATGAGGTAAAAAAGTTCTGTTACAACAGAATTCCATCTAATAAAAGGAGCCCATAAAAACACCAAAATATAGAGAGAAAAGTACTATATTTCAGAGACTGCTGTCTCTCTCTTCAGGTGTATGAATAAGAAAAGTTTACAAAAAAGGTGGTATTTATACCAAGAGATCCATCCACAGGTAATCCAATTTAGGTCACCCCCGCTGATAATCTTCCTTTAATCTTCTTAAGTGTTGGTTGAATGAAAACCTTGTCGATCACATCTGAACACCATGCTCCTTTTGAGATGTTCATTACCTGCCTTTCTTTTATTAAGGCCGATTCCATCATTTGACTCTTGTACTGGCAGTTGCTGCTATAAATTATACATGACAAATTCCAGTTTATTCTATGGTTATGTTCATTTATATGGTTGAAAATAGCTGAGTTCTGTTGTCCATACCTAACTGACCGTTTGTGTTGTACTAATCTCTGGGGAAGTGATTTTCCTGTAAATCCGATGTAAGATTGGTCACAGTCCTGGCATGGGATTTCATAAACCCCTGTTTCCATGGGGAATGTCTTTTGTTGGACGTTAATCAGAGATTTGGCTAAGGTGTTTGGGTTAGTAAATGCAAAAGGGTTAGATTTTCCGAGGGTCTGAGTCACTGTCTTAATCCTGTCCAGGTGAGGAATTTTTATTTTATTGTTGGGTGGGTCTTTGGTCTTGTTTAGAGGGGGTCGGTAGAAAATTACGTTTGCTTTGTGAATTGCTTTCTCAATTATATGGACAGGATACTTTAAAGACGAAAGTTGTTTACGAATTAGTTCAAATTCTTTTTCCAGGAAATCTGGGGAACAAATTCGTAAGGCTCTTAAGAACAGGTTGGTGGCTACACCTATCTTGATAGCAAAGTCGTGATAGCTAAAGTAGTGAATGTATGAAAGTGAGAACGTTGGTTTTCTGTATATGGTAAATTTATATTCTGTCGTGTCTCTGATTATTGAAACATCAAGAAAAGGAATTTTATTGTCTGTTTCCCATTCAACTTTAAATTTGATGCTGGGCACTAATGCGTTTAATTTTGAAAGGAATTCATTAAAATTGCCCACCTATTATCCCAAAATGTTAGAATATCTCTACATATCTCATCCCCAGCATGTTTTTGGGTTTTATTGCATTTATTAATGTCGTTTCAAAGTATCCCATGTACAAATTAGCTAAAACAGGACTTAAAGGACTACCCATACAACACCCGAATTTTTGCTTATAGAATGATTCCCCGAATGAAAATACGTTATCAGATGCACATAATTCAACTAACTTTATTATTTTGTCAAGCGCCAATGGGAAATGATCTGAATAGGGGGATAATTTTTCCCTCAAAAACTATTGGTACTTTTGTAAATAGGGAATCTACGCCAAGGCTTAAAAGTTTTATGTTGTGAAGTGGTATATGTGCTTCTCTGAATTTGTGACAAAAGTCTTCTGAATGTTTAATGTGACTGGGAGAAAAAGTGCCTAAAAAAGGGGAAAGGAGGCCACCTAACCATTCAGAAATTTTGTAATTGAAAGCTCCGGCACATGAAACGATGGGTCTGAATGGAAGAATGTCTTTGTGAATTTTGGGAAGGCCATAAAAGTAGGGGAGTTTAGGATTAATTACTTTAAATTTCTCTAATAGTTCAATACTCTTTTTGTCTTGGCCAATTAATCTTACTTTCCGAAAAAATTCTGTGGGGACGTTTTGGAGGGGATTTTTGGTCAGTTTGTCGTAAGTGT